>NW_008238448.1:3827009-3829863 GCF_000691975.1 Corvus brachyrhynchos | reverse complement strand
GGAAGGTGTCATGCCAGCACTTGGAGCGGCAACATGCCATCTAAAAGGCTATCCATTTTCCTGATGGGTATCCAGTGTCCTGCTGTCAACAGCAGGCAACAAAAAGGAGCGTGCTGCTCCATTCCAGGGCACGAGCAAAGTGCCCTCTGCCACACATGCCCTTAAGGCCCCGACAGGTAATTCAACCTTCACTGAGCGTGTCCCTAGGCCACCCTGTGCTCCTCACTGCCTGGACTGTGGTCAGCTAGGGGACACCACTCCTCCTTCCATGGGATTTCCCTGCCTGAGAATCACCAAATGCTGTGCTGGGTGGGTTGAGAGGAGCTGTCATTCAGCCACCACAACCAAGTAAGCAAAAAAATCAAACTCCCAAGATTTTTGAAAAGCTAAAATTTACCTAAAATTTTAAATCAAGTAGGCCATTCTCTCCAGGCAAAAAGAAACCTGGGCAGCTTTCTGAAAGCATTTTGCTTGTACACAGCATTTATTCATTTATTTACCTTTTTTTTTCACTTATATGGGTACGACAGGAAGAACCCAAAGTAAACCCTCATTTACCACAGGAGGAAATAATCTGAAAAACAGAGAAACATACAAAAAGTGGGTGTCCCAGCTGGGTTACCAGGCTATTAGCACAATGCCTCTAGCTGTCACAACACATCACCCTTTGCTCCCTGATTGCCAATACTTTGTCTCAGTTTCCAAGCTCTCTTTGCTAACAAACAACCCTGTCCCAAGGCTTTGAACTTAATCGTTACATTTGTAAGTGGTGATAGACTTTGTCACCACCACCCTGACTATCCAGCAGCAGCCTTGTTGAACATTAAAATGTATTACTGCAAGCACTCAAAAGTTCAGAAATAGAGGAACAGTTAAGGATTTTGTATTTTGTTCTCTGCACACCATAAGGATGATTGCTGATTAGTACTACAAGATGTAACCTTAAGGACAACTGACATCCAGTTGTCTTTTGAAGACACACAGTCATTTTTCATGTGATGGAGTGATAGGAAACACCAAAGTCCCACAAATAAATCTAAATGTGACCCATGGACAAATAAACAAAATGATATAATTTGGTGAGGGTTTACATTTATTAAAGTCAGTTCTCATACAATACAACTTCTCTCTCAAGAGTTTTACATTTGGGTTACAGCTAAAGGCTTTCATTAATTTTAAGTGAAAAACTGATTTATTTGGACAATGGAGCTTAAATCCCGCTTTGAAAAACAGGTTTTTGAGGCTTTAACTACAGTTACTCAGCCATATATGATTGTATTTTTTTTAAACTTCATATTTATTCATTATGTTGGTGAATTAATTCCACTGAAAGGACATCTAGTGCTAATGCTAAGTTTACAATAAAGTCAAGGCTGCCATTTGTAAATTGATACATTTAGCAGCTAATATTCCTAGGTATAATAGGTAAGTTGTGTTGCTCTCAAACAATGAAATACACTTAGTTGTGTGTTTCGTTAAAATATCAGAGGTGTTTCTCGACTTCGTGAGTCTAACATGAATCCCACGTACCAGGTACAGATGATTTTTTAAAATCTTTTATGTTTTTATGCATTAGCATCCACGACATGTTATCACACATGGGTGCATGCACCTATCCAATCCATGCTTCTCCAACTGTGCTTGTTTGCTATCTGTTAAAGAAAACCAGGCAGTGGAGGGATTTGAGCAGTAAAAGCCTATGTCTTTCTTCAGTCTCTATCCACCCTTCACAGCTTTAAATCCCATACAGGACAGTTTACAGTTACCCAAGAATGAGTGCCAGAATAACAAAGAATTGACATCTGTAGCATCTGGAAATATGGTTGTGGCAAAACTGAACAGTAACTCTCAACAAACTGCCTCAGCACAGGGATTACAAACTCTGCTTTACTCATATTAAAAGGTGTTTTAAGTGCTAACAAACAAAAACCTCAAACCAACCAAACAAAAAACCCCAACCAACCAAACAAAAAAATCAAAATAAAGAAACCCCAAACCTCCTGTTTTTCTAACCAATAGCAGCTGAAACCAGGGCAACAGAAACCATACAAGCTACTTCTCCACAGCATGCTGCCATCATACAGAAAGAAGTAAGAGGCAAAAGAATTGAGTGACAGAGCTATAACATCCACCAGACAGGGAACAGCACAGACCTCCTCCCTGTCAGCACAGGTGCCAATCTAACCTGCTAACATCAGCCCAGTTACACTTAGATATTGATTTGTGACATTCATCTGGTACAAATACAGCTGAACTTTGCTTCTACTCTGGTCTTTTCCCCCCAGACTTGACCATACCTTACCTGTCCATCCATATTGGCATACTAGATCCCACAGACAGCTTAGCCACCTCTTGCACTGCATCCCTTTTGTCAAAAAGGTCTGAATCTCACCTGTCATAAAGGTTTACACATGAGGCTCATGTGGTGACTTGAAGCTGCAGCAAGCCAGGGTCCCTCCCCAGGGAGCAAGTTGGCCAACTCCATCACATGCTGCTATAACTTGTCTTATCCAGTGCTTTGGTTTGTGTTGGAAAACTTTGTGCTGGAAGCTCAACACAGGCAAAGATTTACTGCTAGTAGCAGTGGAATTAATTCTACTGTATGAACTGATATTAAGTTTAATTACACTGCATACTTACAGCATTCAGTCCCTCACATTACCACCACACTGACTACTACTCCTGAAAACCTGACTGCATAAGTGAATGCCCTCAAGAAGCTGAAGAAGTCCAGATTTTCAGTTTTGGGGTCTATCTTCATTCTGACAGGAAAGACACCTTTCTGCTACTGTAGGCAGGCAGGAAGACTCTGGGGAGTTCACAGCCTGAGTTCTTCCAGGAGCAATCTCGCTCA
>NW_008238448.1:3813235-3826976 GCF_000691975.1 Corvus brachyrhynchos | reverse complement strand
TGATGATGGGAAGTAGCATAAGGCCACTGACATTCAAGGTTTCCCCCGGCCAGGCTTATTGCTTTTGTAAGGTTTTTTTAAGGTATGGTTCCAGCTGCAATAAGGTGATTCACAGACATTGGCCAATATCCTCACAAAAACAGAGCGGCTACTGTAGCATTGCATTAACTCAGCCTTTTTTGTCATTTGTTCCCTTAGAAAATACTGACCTGAATTTAAACACACTGTGTTTTAGCATAAAAAAGTGACAACTCATAAAAGAATATCTGACTTTATAAACCTACTCAAAGCCTTTTACTGAAGAGGGAATTCTCACTTTCTGTGAAAATGATAGATTTAATGAATATATTCCTGTTATAATATGACATCTCATTTTTCTCTCTCATAAATACTTGTCAGGTTTATCATTTTTCACTCATTGGCCAGGAATTGTGTTGCACAAGCTCAGATTGTGGGTGCTCATACCAAGTTTAATTTCACTCACAAGTAGAGTTGACAAAAGATCACAGTCACTAAGCCCTGGAATTACCCTAAGATATTGCCCTCTGTGCTCTGCAAATGAAATCCTACAGAAGACCCTTTGGAAAAGAAGAACACGATGGTTAACTCTCAGAAATCCATTTTGCACAGGGCAGTGTCAGTACACAGAGAAGCACTGAATGACAGGCAGACCTGCTGGTTCCTGGATGAGCAAAGTCAGACGCTCAGCATTACACTCTCGCTGTCTGCCCATCTCAGGCTGTTCCTCTCCTGCTTTCCCTTGTTCCACTCTCATGCCCTTGATTAACTACCAGGTCAGATAAGAGATTAAGAACAGTGAAATCAGAACCAGACCGCACCTGTCCCCAGCACAGCCAGAGCAGAACTGAAATAAAGCACTTACGAAACTGCTGTGATCATAACCTTCAAAACCCAAACTGCCCCAGCTGTCTGCTCTCATGGCCCAGGCGCTACAGTGGAGAGCTGAGCAAGAAGGACCAGCAAGCTATTTCTAATGAAATGCTGTCACTTTGGGAAAGGCTAAAGCTGTCCACAGAGTAAAGATCTGTTTTTAGCAACAAAGCTTCTGAAAATAGACATGACACTACTATTTAGTTCATCAAGTTACGACTCAGTAATAGAGGGATCACCTCACTGCTATTTAATTTGATGCTGTAAGGGGAAAAGATAACTGCTATTATGAACGAAGCACTACTTATCTACTACTTAGCTATTACAGCAGCAATTGTCATGGCGAGTGTTTATTGTGGTGGAACATGTTATTCTTCTAAGTTATGGAGAATATTTCAGTCTAAGGATTCAGCTACACAAGTTGCATTACTGGTCCTGGTCCTAAATGCATACGTAGGCATAATTATGCATGTGTGCCTATATGCGTATAAGACCATTCAGTTCTATACAGTCAACACTAGAATCTTCCTTTTGCTAGCAGTACATTTCAGAAACAGCCTCGTTTATCTGATGAGTGCAGGTAACTCTGAGCCTTTGCAGATTTTTGACCAAAGAGATCCTGATGACAGAAAAATCATCATTGATGCTTCAGGGAAAGCATATTCAGACAGTGTTAGTCTTTAAACCCAAAGAGGTGCAGGAGAAGAGCAGTCTGTCTGCAACCCAAGGCAGGAAACCAGGTTTACAGCTTTTGCAGTGGGCTCAAGGCTACTAAATTAGATCTTCAGTTCTACTCAGTGCAAGCGGAGAACAACATCTCAGAATGAAAAAGAAAAAAACTTAATAATTTGAGTCCCACACCATAAAATTGTGAATGGAGTAACAAACACAGCAGGGGATATCCTGGGCTGAGGTGTCTTTTATCAAGGAAGTTCAGGGTCCAAAAACCAAAGTGTTTTTCTGAAGTATAACTATGCTTTCTTTTGAAGAACAAGCAGAGAACTTCTTTCTTTGAAAGACACTGCACAAGACAACGTGGCAGCAGTCCCCTTTGTAAATTCCTCAGGAGCCACACACTAACACAAAAACAAGCTCATACTACAAAGAAAAAAAGCAAAGGAAAGAGAATGTCTTCCATATAGTACTCTAGATTTCCGAAATTTAAATTGTTTTCATACGTCTGAATATCTGCTGCTTCATAATTAAAGGAAGTTATGAAATACTCCTCCTAGTTGAAGAGAAATACTGACAGATGTGCAACTAATGCTACACTTCAAAGCAAGAACATAATGCAAACTTGTCTGTTCTGAAACAAAAAAAAAAAAAAAAATCCAAGGGACCACTGTGCTTGTTGTCTTGGTTTCTTTTCAAAAAAAAAAAAAAAAAAAAAAAAGAAGTGACATTTCATTAGGTAGCAGTCTGGTTTTGGTTTGTCTGTTTTACAACCATAATGTAACCCCTTTGCTTATTAAATTGTCAGAGGAACACAGATTAGCACACAGATTAACAAGGAAAACATATACCTTTCTAAAAGCATTATCCATTTCAATTAATCACTGAAGAGTGAATGAAGTCACAGGGCATGTACAAAGAATTTCCACATACTCCCTTTTCACTACATGTACAGCTACAAGTATTAACATAACTCATTTGAAGATCACCACTGATTTGACTCTTCTTCGAAGTAAAAAGTACTAAAACACAAAGTTCTTTCTGAGTTTCCAGAAAGAACAGGAAATCCTCAATGGAAAAGTGAAAATACCTGTAGAGGTATGAAAGAGTAGAACAGAATTGCACAGTTAGATCCAGCTGAGGTATTTAGTGCTGCTACTCAAAGCTTTTAACAGAAATTAAAACATAGATATCTGTACAGGTAGTTACTCAGCAGATTGTTTGTTTCTGCTTGCAGCTAATTGTTATGGTATTCTATTTACACAGGTCCTTCGTTAGCCTGGACTGTATATTATACATTAGACCATTAAACAGTTCCATTAGAAAGCCATTGTTAAGGACAAAAAATTATGACACTGTAATGCCTCAGCCCTGATGCAAAAACCTCATTCAGGATCAAGCAAGTGACTGTATCCGAGACCAAATTCAGGTTGGAATGTCACTAATCCATTGTGATTTGTTATTCTCTAGGGTTGTAAGGCATTCTGCAAATATGAAGCCTTTTAAACAAATTTGTGGCTACTTAATGCTTCACAAACAGGTTCTTGAAACCTCCTATTGCAACATATGTCCCTGGCACCTAAAACAGAGACAATATCCAGCTGTTAACTGCATAAACCTCTGCCACAAAGCTGAGTATTTCACATCCCCCCAGCAGAGGACAGGGTGCATGCAAGCGCTGCATCTGGAGGGACACTAAAGCAGACTGCTCACCACCACCCTCTCACCACCACCCTCTGGGAAAAGACCTGGAAGAAGAATCTACAGAACAAAGCATCTTAGTTATAATTTATGTTTCTTTTCAGTCCAGAGCAAAAATAAAGAGGAGAGTGTCAGAAAAATGTTAGGTACATTTTTCATGATCAGGGGAGTGCTTTGCTCCTAACATCATCCACTCCATATTAGACTTTCCATCCTTATCCCTATGTGAGGGCACTCTGGGAAAAAAACCTTTTAGTATAAACAATTTTTTATTTAAGACTGACATTTCAGCAAGAACAGCAGAAGAAAGGTTAATGGATGCACATAGGACTGTATTTTAAATTTTGGCTTTGGACAATAGAATTAAAACACACATAACAAAAATTTTAAGAAGTTGTGTGCACTATGAGATTAGTCATTATGTTTATCAATGTTCATCAGTGGTGGGATGGTACTTCTTAAAATGAAATTAGCTAAGCATTCAGAAGCCCTAATACTCTAACGGCTTGTCTTCAGGTTAGGAACATGTTGCAGAGTCTCCGTCATTTTAAAACAAACAATAGATTTGAAACAGAAGACTACATTTTGTTTACAGGTAATGCACAACTATATCTGGAAAAGTGAATTCCATTTTACAAGGCCATAGTGTAGAGAAACACCTGCAAAGCGGCTCAATTTGAATAAGGTCATTCAGATTAATTAATGTAATCACTCAGACAAAACCTGAATAAAATACAGACCAGAAAAATTTAACGTGTGACTAGGTTTTTGCACCTTGTGATTTACCTGCCTTTGACAACTTCTACAGGACAAAACTTAATATATGCTTTAATCTTTGTAGAACTGTGGCTGAAACCAGCTCTGTAGTAGTCTCTTCTCTTGCTGCACCAGACATAAGCTATGACCATAAAATTCCTATAAAGTATTTCTTATTACTCTGGTTGTGTACTGAACTGCATGTTTCTGTGAATCTGTCAAGTGAATTTTTAAACATCTCCATAACTTGAGTGCCAGTACTGTTAACCATGAAATCTGTTTTGAATTTGAAATGGGTGAGAGGGAGAATAGGACAGGAGGGAGAGATAAATCCTGTATTTTTCTTTATATTTTACAAATTTTATTACTTCAGTCAAAAAATGTGACTGAAGCAATAAAACGTTACTGTTGCTCACTGTAATGGTATGTGTTTGAAATACAACCCATTTGCTCTTCATTCACTTCATCAGAGTTTTGGCAACTGCTAAAGGCTTCAAGTATGTGTGTAGAATATTCCTTATGCTATCATATCCATATTATTTCTCCACTTACCATTTCTTACTGGGCTATTTTTAACAGTTGCCCACTTATCAGTTTTCTATTTATGGCTATGTGCTTTCCTCTGTCTAAAAACATTTAATGAGATTTATTTATGAAACTCGTTTGCAATGCTTTGAATGCTGGCAGCAGCTACAAGAGGGAGATCAGAGACCGTAGGTGCAGCTCTTCTTCCAAACCCCTATCCTGACTACAGACTGGTGGTCACTGCCAACTCACATGAAATATGGTCAACTATGAAATCCTAGCAATTATATAGATGACAGGACACAGCTTGAGTTTATATCATGACATTGCTCCATTGACCCTCTCTCTCTGACGCTAGGGACGGCACCTCCAGGAACCATGGAAAGCAGTAGGAATGCTGGGGAAGTAATACTCCAAGTTCAGTTGGTTATTTGGGGAGCTCCAAAAGGCAATGTGGCAAGCTGATACTTAGCTACCTTGTTTATCCCTTATTCTGGCTCCCTCGTATTTATCTAGCTGTTTATGGACACCTAAAAGCTACAAAAGCTGTTTTCTTTGGCTCTGAACTACAGTCTATAAAATACTGCTCAGTGAGGGGATCATGTTTGTGTCCTTTAATACCTAGCCAGGTGCTCTTCAGAGTTGGCTGCAGTGTCTTTGCTGATAAATTTGACTGCATTTTATGTCTTTTCCTTTACAATTGCCATGCAGACTGTTGTTCAGCTATTGCTCCCTCTAAATCATGCATGAGTTTGGCTTGTGGTAAAAGTAATTCGAAGACTTTCCCGCAAGCAGTATGCCCTACCTACCAAAAGCAAATGAACAAAAAAGCAGGGAGTATAGGAATTCCCATGTAATTAAAATTAGATTGGATTTTCTTTCCTAACTTCTTAGGTACCTAAAGGGCATAAATTATGTTTTGCCAAAGCTTAAAAACCCTCCATTTCTAAAACTAGCAGAACAAGACCAGTACAGGAAACAGTGCAGAGAGGTACTACAAGAATACATCTAGGTGCAACAATCAGTATTGCATTGCAAACTTTCTGGCACATTTTCATTCCATTTCTGTAGAGGACTAATTGGTAATTTTGAATTTCTTTTCCTTAGAAGAGCAAGACATAGCAACTTCCCAAAGCAAACCTCCTCAGAACAACAGGGGATGAATCTCTGCCACAACATTCTACAAAAGACAGGGATTTTCATTCTCGCTAATATCAGTAATTTTTTGTATCAAGTTCCCTGCTCACTAACAAAGTTCAGTGATGATCACAGCTTCCTTCCCTCCTTTCCCATTTCTATCTCATGAAACTGCACATTTCACTTAGAGTTATGGTAAATGAATTGCCAGAATTTTCTTATATGCTTCTAGTTTCCCCTACAGGTTCATACGAAGTGCTCAGCGGATATTTGTGATATGTGACAGCTGTCAAGAAGGGCCATGTTCCTGGAATGCAGCACAGAATGCCATCCACAGCACAAGGATCATCTCTTCATATAGCCAGGAAGGGTACACAGACCTTGGCTCAGTTCAGTGAGAGCTGACACAACAGGTTATCTATTTGCCAGAGTCACCTAGGAAAACTTGTGTACTATGACAAGGTCTCAGGAGGTCATTCATCCTGTTTCAGGGAAGCATAATAGGACATTAGTGCTGGGAACCACTATAGAGTCATTTTAAACAATTTCTGACAACCTTAGAAGAAGACATTGGGGTTTGGGTCTTCCAAGAATTGCCTAGATTTTCTGCAAAGTTTGGCATAAAGCTTATGTATATCAGTGGTAAGCAACTGAACTATTGACAAAAAGTGAATAAATTCACAAGGGTGGTGCCTAAGGCCAAATAAAAAAAATAAGCTCTGTTATTGCTTAAGAACAGCAGAAAAGTGGAAACTTGTCCATTTAGCTTACAGTGCATCAGTGACATGCAGCTTTTGTTCCCCTGAAAAGCACCTCTTTATACATAACAAGCATGGTATTCAGCAGGCACCTCTGTGGCACTGAGTAAAATCTCCAATATGGGATATTTACGTAAATGACAACTTATGTTCAAGAAGACATGACAAACCTCACAGGAAATGTGAAAATAACTGATTTTCCGAAAATGTCCACAGTATTTCTTTTCCATAAGATAACCTCTTCCACAAACTCTTCTGAACTGAAAAAATCCCACAGTTTATAATAAATACTCAAATTTACTGATCATCTCCTTCAAGGGTAAGAAGTTTTCTCTAGAACAGAGCAGAACACAGATCACTAAAACCAGTATTTTGGGGAAAGAATGCTTTGCATGACAAGACCAGAATGTTCTGCATGTTCATAGCTATAAAGGGCTAGATAAAAATGGCAAAATAGGTAATTTCTATGACATGTATACATGGGCACTATCCCTTGTTGACCTTGGCAATATTTCAGGGGGAAGCTTTCAAGGATTAACTGTTCAATCAATCAGATTTTATGACATACACCAACTGGCTTCACAAATGTACTTGCAATCAAATTGCAGGAATAACAACAAAAAAGGTTTAATCTATTGTTAGCTCTTACACCAGAACACACAGAGAAAAGTTGCACGCTTTGGCAGAAACAACCTCCACATTTTAGAAACTCCTCACCTGCCTCAGTCTGTAGCAAGGATAGAGTGCAGCCCTTGTGTAAGTGTTTGGGTGATCTTTATATAGGAAAGTGCCTTTCTATGCCTCACTCTCAGTACACTGAGCTAATGAGAACTGACCCTTTTGCAGCCAGAGAAGAAAATCCTTCCCAAGTGCATGCCTGTGCCAATTGCTCCCTTTGAGGCACAGTAGAAGGCTTAAGTACATGCAAAAATTAGAGACAGGGAGAAGATGCAGCCTGAAAGTAGCCTTGTGTGCAGAACAGGATTTATCTTATTACCAGAATAATCAAATTGAATCAATGAACCCTAGTCAGGGCTGCATGACCCTGGAGGTTGTTGTTGTACTCACAGTCATTCTATAAAAAGACAGCACTGCCCCCAAAGAGCTTAAAACTGTAGCAAACAGGTATAGATAAGCCAGTAAAACCCTCAAATAATAATGGTTATGAGACAGATGGAAATACAAGGTGAAGGACATGATCTTCTAACTAGCTCTTTTAGCAACCAACAACAGTAGCAGAAGGAGGGGGCAAAAATCAACTATCAAGTCTGCTCTACAATATTTCTTGGTAAGAACGGAGCCTGTCACGACTCAACAAGGTGTGATTTGTTTCACATGTATAAGCAATGCAATTGATTCCAGGTGATGGTAGCTTACCTCAGATTAAGCAAATGTGTAAGTGCTTTATTGAGTGAAAGCCAAACCCCACATATTTCATTGCAAAATATTTGAGTGGAATCTGGACAAACAATTATAGTCTTCTCATAGTCAGAGAATCCCACAGAAAGTCTCAACAAAAGCAGTTATGCAGTGATAACAGCTACTCAGTATCGCACCTCCGCTATTTCTGATTGTCTTTTTTCTGCAAAAATAAAAGCAGCTAACAGAGGGATTATTTAAGGAGTGAAGGGGAGACATTTGGTGGGAAAAAAGAAAAGGTAAGGGTGGAGATAGGATACTCTGGCCCCAGGTTTTTCCTCCCCATTTTAGTCTTCTATGTCAAAGGCTGAATCAGAATATGAACCCAGAAAAAAATATTCTTACCATTCTAATTGAGTCATACCAGGATATGGAGCTAATCTACCATATATATATATAAAAAAAATCAAATACCCTTTTAATAGATACTATTAACATAAGCAAATTATCCAATTTATTTTTCTTTTAAATATTAATAATCTTAATTCTAGCTTTGTATCAAATATCCTGATTAAAATAGATTGGCCAAACTTGATACCCTTTTTTGATTTGCTTCCTTTCACTATGGCTGCAATTGTAGCCAGCACAGCCAAGAATCTGGGTAGAAAACTTTGACATGAGCAGCAAGTGATCATTCACAGCCCATAACTTGTCCTGAAAGACAGCTGTGAAGTTACCTTGGAGTGCAAAATGACAGGTTTCAATGAACACCTTTGCCCCATATTCACAAAAAAGTCTTGAGGACCCTCCTACAGCCTCTACAGCTATAGTTTTCTGTGGGGTTTTCCAGAGGTCTGAGTAGAGAAAGACAGGGACCTTTTGAACAATGCAGCACTCTCTTCTCTGTAGCATTGAGGAGAATATTTGGCACAAACACTAGAAACCAAAAGAAACTTTTTTCCTCTGTTACCTGTATATTTTTATGTCTATGGTTGATACACTCACATCAATTACAGTACTTGTAAATCAAAAGGAAGAGATACTGAGGTTTATATGATTATACTGCACAAGAAATTCTTTAGCTGAAGATTTAATTAACGAGCACGTGTTATTTATAGGTGGAAGAACCATAGACTAAATCATGCGGGAAGGGGATGCCAGCTCCAGATATGGTTTGCAAGACAGAATTCATGAAAACTGAAAGGAAATTCAGATATGCAGTGATGCTACAAAATCTTTGATATCCAGGATTAAATAAGAAATTTACCTCATTCTCACAGAAATAAAATTAATAAACTAACACTCCTTATTTCTATTAGAGCAATTTTTTATTTATGCTTTGTGGATCTTGCACAGACAAGCAGCAGAAATGTAGTCTGCACTCCAAGCTGCTTGCAGTTTGGACTTAGAAAAAACTTAGGTGAAGACCTTGAAAAAAAATCTGAAGCAGGCAATTTCTTTTTAAGAGCAATTAAGAGAGCCAGGAAAAAAGTTCAAATATGTATGTACAGACACACACATACATGAAGAATAAAGCCCTTTTTCTCACCTCCATGTATCTCCCAGTAAAAAGCAACTTACTGTTAAGCAATTTGGTCAAAAGTTTTTCTGCATAACTATATTTTTAAAAGTTAATGGGGTAAGTTCATTCCTCTTGTAATTCTACTTACTTTCCAGTCTCTACTGTCCAGAGGCTTGGAAAGGGGGAGAAGATCTAAAAAGAGGAGAAAGAAATCAAGACTATTTCAAGCATACTCTTTGGCAAAAACTCTAAATCAAACTGATAAGCCTACAGACTGCTGTGCATACTCCATCACAGTCTTTAAGAAGTGAAACAACCACACTGTACTTCCAAAAATAATATTCAGAAAATAAGACTCTATAAAAAAAACCACTTTTACAAGAGTTCTGATAGTATAGTCGAAAATGAAAACTTCTGCCTTGTCTTCTCACTGTGCTTTTCTTGTCAACTTACCAGATCTAAAGCCTTTGTTGCTGAAGAGTAAATATTTTTAAGTTCTCTCTATTATTCAAGATGAATTGTGCTATGAGCTTTAGTTCTGCTGACAAATTCCCTCACTAGGGTAAGTAATCCATTTCTCTAGGATCATGCAGACACCCTTTTCTGTGGCTCTCCTTTGGTTTCCCTGATACATCATCTTACACATGCACCTATTCTCTGCTTCACCTCCACTACCAGAGCTCAAATGTTGCAAAAGCAATCACTTTTCTCAATCATCCTTAGGTTTTCCTTATATTCATGTATAAAAGGAAGTACAAAGCCATGAAGACTAATTAACATGCCGTGAGTGAAGAAGGAATAAAATTTACTTTCTGACCCCAGACTTTCTTGAAGTCTCTTTTTACCCTAAAGGTATTTTGGAAAGAGAATAAACTAAAGAATATTATAAGCATAGTAGTTCAGAAAAGGAAGGAAAGAAGGAAAAATTTTGTGCCTAAGTAACAATCCAGCCAGAGCTTGTATTAAAGCCTAAGAAGTCTGTGTCTCAGCAGCCCTGTGTTTTAAGGAAGAGCTCTACTACCTTCTTGCAAAATGTACCTCATTTGGCTCTGCTGAGATGCCCATGCACAATAACAGCCACTGTACATTGTTCCATTTACTTCAGCAGAAGAGATCAGAAGACTTTGGCAGAGCAGGTGAAAGGCATAGGTGTCAAACGTATATCCCTTGATGGAGCTTGCTTAGCTCACTTTGTTATGGAAAAAAAAAGAAGTCATATCACATTTTTAGCACATTAAGAGAGCATTAAAGTTTCACAGTCAGGCATTCAAAGATCCAGGAAAACACCAGAGTTAAGGTTTTATGTAAAAATTAAATTAGTCTCATAAGAGAGACATGGTAAAACTTATCTTTATTCTAAGGTGCAATTTTTCTTTATCATTTACTTCTCTCTCCTCTCCCCAGGTAAGATCAAATGCTGCCTGCAAGACTTCAAGTGGAAAAGCGAAGACTGTAAGGTTTCTCCCCCTGCCCCTCCCAGTGAAGCAAGATGCAGGATGTTTTCCCTTTGTAATATGAACAAACCAGTGTCATTTTCCGTTAGCTTATTCTGAGAAGTACACCTATAGAAGCCTGGCTGAAATCCCTCCCCTCCCCACCTCTCCTAAATGAAGACACCCATCTGGAAAATCTCAGCCTAAACTATTTAAGCTTTGGCAGCATTAACACAGACAGTTAAAAACACGACCTTCTGGCTGAAAGCGTTAAGCAACCTTAAGCACAGGTAGCGTTAGCAGCCCTGTCCATCACAGCTAAGCACAAACAGAAGAATGAGATCACAATATTCTGAAGTTTTTAGAGTGGGAAGGAGATCCACTGCCAGAGCTGTGTGAGGAATATATTTAGTGCCTCTTCCAGCCAATGCAATGGCATTCTTCAGTAACAGGATTAACAATAGATACTTGCACATTTTCCTACAACATCTCTGCCAAAACAACTTAGCCCTGGCCTTCCAAACCTTTTGTCATACCCTCAATCTCTGAGTTACACTACCCCCAGCTGCAGGAAGCCATAAAATATTCCTTTTCTCAATATATGCTGAGGAAAAAGTTTATAGCAGAGTTTTTCTTCTGCCCACATATGTGGTTTACACTCCCACGGGAAGACTGTGTTAGCAGTATGTCCCTGAGAACCTCCTCTTCTCTCTTCCTTGCACCCATTTACTGTTTAGGTGACTCTTATTCTCCCATCAGGTACTGCTTTGCACTAAAACACGCAACTACAGTAGTCATTCCTCTTCTGATCAATAAAACGAGATTCCTTCTATATGTTCATAAACCACACTCAGCTAATTTGGTCACAAGTTTGTTAACCAGCTGCAAGAACCACCAGGGAAATTCACTGCCTCATGCAGTGTAATTAATGGCCCCTTCTGCCCTCCAGAACTATCAACCTCAGAATCTCTGTAATGAACAAATTATCCAGAAACTTGTTCTGAGCTTAGTGTTATTCAATTAAGACATATAAGACTATCAATACTAATAGGTGGTTTGGTTTTGCTGTTGGTGTTTGGGTTTTTTGCTTGTTTTAAGAGAGGGAGAAGGGCTATTTTAAAAGCATTTCATCTAGGTGAAGGGTAGAAATGCAACGGTAACGTTCACTGATCGCAAAAACAGGATGCACACACAACATTTTTGTCAAGCAATACCATGGGGTAAAGCCATGCCCTTCCTCGCTCCCACTGTCCCACTGCAGAATAGGTTCAAAGCAGCTGAAATGGGCTGTCAGGTATTTACTCCCTGCAGATGGGGCAACCCAAAAGTTGCTGTGCACGCTACTGCATGGAGGATAGGCCACCCACAGCTGCTAGAGCTCCACATGGGTGACACCCACACACAGCTCAGCAGGTACCAGAGCACTGTGGAGATGCTCCTCGGGCACTGCTCTTGCGCTTCCTTGTTTTGGAAAGGAGCCGAGTAAATTCAGTAGTGAGCAGGGTGAGTGATTTTCAACTTAAGGCTCACCAGCCTTCATTGCTGGTGTTTCCCAGGCTATGAATGAGACCACCACCATCCTTCTCTAAAATCTGCATAATTTACAATCATCCCCCACTTCAACATTATGGTTAAAGTGGACAGGCTGATCTAGTCTGGAGACAGTTTTACAGACTAAAGTTCATTTCAAAACATTTGTTGCTGTGGGGCACTCCTGCCGTTTCCATCAGGACAGTTCAAGTTCATGGTCTAGATGACCTCCTTGACTGCCTGCCTCCTGGGTCTGTGAGCCACATCACCTGACTCAGGACATCAGCAGAGGCCCATGAAATCATCCCCCTGCCAGGATCAACACCTCCAAACAGCCTCTGTGCTGTTTCATGTAAGCACTCCTAGGTGGCCACAAGGTCATTTGGTTGAAGAGGGAAATGTTTGGTTTGTGTTAGCTAAAATTAGTCGACGGGTGCAAAGTATTCTTTTACTTTGCTGTTAGAAGCTTGAGAGTAGCTGCACATTCTAAATGGAAAAAACTATTAATATAACAAGGAAATATCTTCCTTTCAAAAGTGCTGTGTCTTCCACGTGGCACAGAGCTCTCAGTTGTCCTAGATAGAGTGGGGTTTTAAACACAGCAGGAGAAAGGCTTCGGGTTTGGATTTTTTTTTTTTCTTTTTGTATCATTTAATGTATTTTAACAAGCTACTACATTGTGTTTTGTAACTATTGCGCAGATAAAAGCTAACTGGGCAAAGAGCTCTTGGAAAGAAAATATTAGTGAACAAAAATTGATGTATTCCACACTTTTTCTATTTATTCCTCAACACTTATTTATTAACTTCCTTGAAGAAAGCAACTATATAATAAACTGCATGCAGAAGTGAGGGAAAGAAATGCAGATACCACATAACAGAAATAAGTAGCAAGCATTTATTTTCCTTGTGGTATGATGATGTCACTTACTTTGCCATGTGCTGCCAGCTTAAAATCAGGGTTTCCATAAAATAACAACCCTCAAGGATACTGCACAGGCTGTTGCAGTGGAGAGTCACTTTCTAGGCACATGTGCTCACAAGTCCTTGAGCTGGTTTAGGCCCCAGCAGCTTTTCTCCCACTGGCCTCCTGATAGAAAGCAAAACATACCAGTGGGGCTCTCAGTAGAATGGCAGTAATACCCTTATAATCTTGTATATTTGATTATGCACTGAAATGAGCATAAATTCTCAGACCTTCAACACTCTGTTCCCTAAATGTACAATTATCAAGGACACAAAGTCCATTGAAAGCAAAGTTTGAAATTTACAATAATAATTTCTTGTTATTTTACCCGTCACAAAGCCAGAACATAGATGGGTGTCTTGGAGTGACTTTATGATGTGTATCCCATATTGCTGCCTATGCCCAGGAATTAATTTTGTGCCTTTCTGTGCCTTTGAACTGAGCCTGAGAGGGGGGAGGAAAACTTGAGCAAAACTTCTTCAAAGCAGTTT
>NW_008238448.1:3802955-3813224 GCF_000691975.1 Corvus brachyrhynchos | reverse complement strand
ATAAGTTTTTTTTTTTTTTTTTTTTTTTTTTTTTTTTTTTTTTTTTTAAATCTGTGGCAGGGGACCAAGGAAGCACCCGGCTTGCTGCTTTCCAGTTAGCTTTTGGCCAGTTTTTCAGTTTCTTTGTCTCTGGAGAAAGACTGAGAGTTGGACTTTTTTTTTCTTTCCCTGGAATTTCGGATTTTCTCCCTTTTCTGCTGGACTGCTTCAATGGGCAACCAGGTTTCTGTTCCTGTAGCCCAACCTTCTCTTGGAATTGTGCCTTCTCCCCCTTTTTGTGCAGCCAGTTCCCTCAGCCTCAACAAGTCCTGATCCCTTTACTTTCCTGCTTGGCTCAATGGGAACACACAGCAAATTCACAGCTATTTCTGTGTTCTTCCTTCAGATGCAGCTGATTTCTTCAGAGTTCAGTTCCAAGGCACTCCCATCCAAATGGGAGGCATAAAGGGTAAATGACAATTTACAAGAGAGATTTAATCCTGTTCTGTCAAATATCTAGGGATTAAACTGATGATACTGCAGCATCATAGTTGTCAGCAGGGATTGATAACGAGCATGTGGAGAGATTCCCTACATTATAACAAACTCAGGACAGATTTTGCACATGGGAAACAAGGGGTGTTTTTGTTTTCACTTACTAAAACGTGAAGTTCAACATTCAGTCCATCTGCAACATGAGTTACTTCATTTCTCTGTGAATTTCATTATTCTCCCTTAGAGGTATGTTATTTCAATAATTCTGTCCAGGATAATCCAGCATTTGGGATTAAGAGTACCGAACCTTTGAGAGCTAGAAAACCACTTTATTATGAGACCAAGAGATGAACAAATGCAAAAAACCACAGTTTAAGAGACTGACATTTGTACTCTGATACATTAGTGAGCAATGTTGGTTTTGACATAATTTGAAGTCTTTGTACATTATGCAACATCAGAAATTAATGACTTCCTATTTCTATTCATTCCCTTTCACTTCCAAAATGGTTTTGTTAAATAGACAGATGCCTGACTTTTCTCTAATTCACCAAACCACACTGACTTCAACAACAAGAAGAAATCAAAACAAGTCAATCTATTACCTATTATTCAATATACCTATTATACAATCCATTTCAGGAATTTGCTTGACCTCTAAAGCATATAACAAATACTCAAGCAGCAAGAACTCTGAGGGAAGAAAATGTATGCCTCAATCTTTCAATGTAAGCAGAGCAGTATGCCTCAAAGTAAAAGTCACTGCAACATTGACATGATTCCAGCATTACATCAGTAGCACCAGTTTCTACAGCATGGAAAAATCAAGCCCTGGCACATCAGTCCACCCTTATCAGCCAAGTTACCTCCCCAGGTTTCCTCTTAGAATAAATCTCAACCCCCAAAATACAAAAGTTAAAGGTGCAGTCTTCCTTACACAATCAACCCAGAATTTTGCGAGACTTGGAAGGCCTTAAATGGTTAATTCCACATCTGCTTTTGTTGGTATTTTTTAATTCTAATTGAAAAAACGGAAAGCTATAAACTGGATGACAACCATGGCCATCAACTGTTAATACCTCTGTTTGTTTGTCATGCAAAACAAGGATTCCCATTTACTACTTTATTTTTAGTATTGCTTGCTCATAAGCAGCTTTGTATCTTCATCTGTCAGTTTTGAACTTGATAAAAGTTACACCACAGATTGCATTTACACTTTGCAGATGGTCTATGTGTAACATTTTTATATCACTTGAGAGGATACGTTTTCATGAATTTTTACATTCTAGCAGATGCACAAAACCCAGAAGACTTGTGTATTTTTTAATTTATTTTTTTTTAGAAAGAAGAAAGGCATTAGGATCTTTTTCTATATCAGAGTTATGCTTAGAAAAAAAAATTAAAAAATCATAACAACTAGAAAAGGGGAAGGCAGAAATGATAGAGAAATATAGAAGCGTGGATGCCACTTTCATCATCTTTGAGGTTGCTAGATGGAGCTATAATGGACAGCTTGACATGTTCTTAAATGGCAGCCTGCAGGAAAGCAAATTGACGGGTTCTTCTCATACGTGGGGGGAAGCGACCCTGGCTTTTCCAGTTTGTCCAAACTGATCTTAAAATACTGTGCATACTGGGGAAGATCTCTAACAGGGTAGAATCCTCAGAATGCACAACAGGGTGAGTGACCACAAGCTTTCTTTTTCTACTCTGAGAATGTATTAAGAGTCCAAAATCAACCAAGTCACTGAAAATTGTAATAGAAATCTACATCTGGATGCTGAAGGAAAATGAATTGAAGCGAGGGCAGACATTTTTTTTCAAGAGAACTGGTAGTCAACCAACAGCACAGTTATTTCTTGGAATCTTCCCACACAGACTAGATAACTTTTTTTACACTAAATTAGGCCACCTGAAAAGATATGGAGCTCAATATTCATAGAGTGAAGAGTCAAAATATAATCACCTATAACAGCTAGGAGCTCAAGAAACCATATTTAAATAGACTTTTTTTGACTTCCCAGTCTTTGAATAACCTCATCAAGTTCAAAGAATGAAATAAGAAATAGTTAAGGACAAGTTCTCCTCTACAAAACTATAACAATGCTGTTTATTTCTCTTTTTACTTAAATTATTTAATCCACAAAACATAAATAATTCTGGTACATAGCATCTAGCCATAAATAGAATTCCTCCAAGTATAGAAGTAAAAAAGTCTACTAAAAACCGAAAAGTAACATCCACACCAAATGAAACACAGGCTAGCCATCTTCTCTTTAAGAATTACATTTTTATTGTTATTTTTTATGTTCTAGTCTTATAGTAACAATTTTTGCTGTGTCAGAATGTTTAATATATGTGATATATTGTCAAACTATAGGTGCACAGTGTCAATAAACTGCAGTGAATGTAACCTTTCTCTTCTAACCCATGTTGCCAAATGACTTTCTAGGATTTCACTGAACAGGTGAGAAGTGCACAAAGTAATGCGACAATTGGACCCTCCAGTCAAGAATACAGCAGAGACTGAAACATATGAAAGGAGCTACTGCAGCTAGTTAAAATAATCCATTGAAGATAACTAACATTTTAAAACATTTCATCTGAGAATACATCTCATTTAATTTGTGGGCATGCTTGGGTTCAGAAGCTGGTTTCTAAAGTAACAAAGCAAATATATGAGCTAAAGAACAAATGATAAAATGCACCTAATTGAATCCCTCATTGTTGAAACCAAATAAAATAATCTTTATTGTGCTGATACCTATGTTCATATCCATTTTTTTATCTTCTGAGTCTAGGCTTTTTATGTTAAATGCCAGCAGTCAGCCACAGAAAGCTCATCACATTATAAAAAAAAATTTTTAAATTACAACCTAACCAGAAACCAAACGCTCTGCTATAGTATCTCTGTAGAAAAAGTATTATTTTGATAATATAAAAATGAAGGGCCACAACCTTTCTCTCAAAACATGCGTGAAATTGCCTTTGACATCTATTAGGACTCAGTGTACGGCAAAAGAGCAGGATGTAGCCTCACAAAACAAACGGCTTCGGAGTGGTTTACAAACAACATACCACTTTACAGGCAATTCCTGCACCCCTTGCTCATACAGAACCCCCCACAGGTCAGCAGGATAGTTTAGTCTATAAAAGGGCTGCAGGAGACAGATTTTTATGTGATTAAAAGACAGATTAAAAAAGATGCTGTTTTGGACTTTCATTTATTTAGATTAATTTACACTATGAAAAGTGTTTTCCTTAAACAAAAATCTGTGAAAGATTATAGTATTGGGCTATGTCTGCTTTTCTTGTACTTCATACCTATTAAATGCTGAGTAATATGAACCTAACCATAGCCTTTCCCTTAAAGCTAAAAAAATCTGGATATTCTCTCTATCAGCAAATAAAGATAAGAGCAGCATGCTGAAAATGCCAATTTTACTGCATATTTCAAGAGGTGATAACATACTTTCATGGCAAATTCTCTTCCTCCATCCAAAAATCAATAACTTAGCCATGCTCTTTTTCTTGAAAAAAAAACTCTGAAATTTTCTGAAAATATCAATTACAAAGTCATCTTGGTATTATTACAAATTTATGACATCTCAAGAGCACAAATAATTTGTAATTATGGCGTGGTGGGAAATAAGTAAATAGCCAACCATTTACGGTGGGAAAGATTTCAGGAAAATTTTACTTCTGTGAATACACATGAAAATGCTGAAAACTAATTGAAGAATGTGAAACTGGAGTGCTTTTATACCTATGCAAAGGCTCACATTCAGCCAAGAATTCCACTTGAAGAGATGAAGCCTACAATGGCTGAATACATGACATTTACAAATAAAGGCAGCTGGCTATGAGGAGTCTCTTAAAACTAATCAATTTTCCAATACATTTTATTATGGTTGTCAAAAATCCAATGATGCAGGTTAGTAGCATGGAGCTATAAAAAGCCCCACACACCATACCAGCTGCATAATCTTTGCTTATTTGAAAGTCTGACAGTTTCCCTTGATTAAAATAAGGATACTTCATTATGACTATTAAGCATTGCTTTATGAGTTATGTAAAGTTTGTGCTTTTTCATTTATGCTTTAGAATTTTAACCACATTGTCTCACTTATGCATAATCCATCAACCCAGGTGACAAATAGTCTTCTATATTTACACACTAGGAATATACAAGGAGCATACTGTATTAGCAGCTGAAACTACAAACGCCGCTGTCAATCAAACTGGCTAACATAGGACCATATTTCTTGTCACCAAGAGGCTTAAAGCAAAGAATCTGTGCCTAATTCTCTTAAACCTTGCAGGTCAAAAGGTTTTAAAATTATTTTTGACACCATTTCTTTGCTTTGTCAACAGGCCTGAGTACTTTTTAACATGTAAAGGATATCAAAAAGCTGCTCATCAGAACAGCCTGGCATTAGCAATTTATGGGTTTAAAGTCTGGAGTGCACAGTAATTCCACTGGTATAACAGCAGGCTATTTTGGAATGAAAGGATGGAGATGTGGCTGTAGGACTAACTTTTATTAATGCAAAACCTCCAAACCAATCACCCATGCTCCAGGCAACCAGCACTTGCAGAGCCAAAACCACCGCACAGCCTAAAGCTGCAAAACACCCCATTGTTGGCACAAGCTGTCATGGAGACACTTTTCCTGCCCAGGGGTTTTATGCATGTTTCCAGGTCTGCTTTGCCCACACACCCTCAAACACAAAAATAGGGTCTCTAAATAGCAGCAGTGCTGTCCTTTTCATTTGTTGAAGTACTCTGCACAGAGATGACAACCACCATCTTTGAAAAATCTGAGCTTTGAAAATTTTTCAGGAGCCCAACAGTTTGAGTCTTTCTTACTAAACATGCTGTTCTGCAGCAGGCCCAAACTCCAGCTGAAGTTTTCACCCTATCCTGACAGGTCAGCAGAAAGAAACCATTCCTTCCCAGTGAAGTTCAGAGTACAGAAATTCTGAAAATATTGAATGACTGAACAACAAGCCCCACACACAAACTGCTGGCTGCAGCTCTCAGGGACAGTAGCCAGCATCTTCCACTCTCTCTCCAGCAGTCTCAAGACACAATCCCTGTGACCTGGCAAGGAAGGAGCAGAGGAGACACACCATGGAGCAGGCAGCACAGCACATCTCAGAGAGCCAAGAGCTCACAGAAGAAGGGGCTGACCCACCACCTAGAAATTATCACATAAACCACTTCCCAGGTTGTCTAAGCAAGGCTGCTGCATCCTCCCAGCATAATGAAAAGATTTCTGGCTGAAAACAAAGACAGCAGATTGAGCAGGAAGATGATCTAAGCAATGAAAACACTTACATGGTGAAGACAAATAGGGTGAAAATCAAGTAGCAATGGGGAGAGCTTGAACTTGGCAAAGCAAAGATTTCAAGAGGAAAAAAGGAAAATAGAATAATGTGAAGGGGAAAAAAAAATACAAGATATCAAGAAGGTAGAACAACAGATTAAGAATAAAGAGAAATACATTGTATTTACACTGAAGAGATCATCAGGATTAGAGTTCACTGCCCCAACATTAAGTTCAAACATTAAAATAAAAACAAGCAGTGAAGGAAGATTAAAAATTCTGGAAAACTAATGCTCATTGGCCATTGTGGAATCACAGAATAATTTAGATCGGCAAAGACCTTTCAGATTGTTGAGTCCAACCGTTAACCCAGCACAGCCAAGTCTACAACTAAACCACGTCCCTTACTGCCACCTCCACACATCTCCTAAACACCTCCAGGGAGGGTGACTCCACCACTTCCCTGTGCAGTCTGTTCCAATACTTGATAATCCTTTCTGTGAAGAAATTTTTCCTAATATCCAGACTAAACCTCCCCAGGCACAACTTGAGACCATTTCCTCTCATCCTATTCCTTGTTATTTAGGAGAAGAGACCAACCTGTACCTCACTACAATCTCCTTTTGGGTAGCTGTAGTGTCAGGTCTCCCAAGCCTCCTTTTCTCCAGGCTAAACACCCTCAGCTTGCACAGCCACTCCTCACAGGACTTGTTCTCCACATCCTTCACTAATTCCACTGCCCATCTCTGGATATGCTCCAGCACCTTGATGTCTTTCCTGTAGTGACAGGCCCAGAACCGGACACAGCACTCGAGGTGTGCCCTCACCAGTGCCACACACAGAGGGTAATCCCTTCCTAGATCTGCTGGCCACACTATTCCTGTTACAAGTTAGGATGCCATTGGCCCCTTTGGTACTTCCCAAAACTGGTCATGAGGAGGGCTCCTTCTCTGTCAGGGAACAGGTGTTTGACATCCTGCAATGCTAGGCTTTATAAAACTATGAACACTGTAAGAAAATCAGGTTCTTGGACAGAACAAAGATGATGCCTCTGTGCCAGTGAAATTGTTGGTGCTTTGAGTGGGGTAAAGGAGGCAGCAATGATGAGAACAGGTGCTGGTGTCCCTTCACCTTTGCTTTGCTGCAGAGCTATCATTCCCAAAGACTGCATTCTAGCTCTATTTTCAAAAGGCTGTACAACATTACCATACAATTGTCCCCAGCCTTTCCCAAATGTTAAGCTTAAAACAATGATTATTAACAGCAGTAACAATTATATGCAGCCTGGAAGACCCTAGCCTTGCTGGAGTGGGTTACCTCCACATTCTTTCCCAGCCTTACAAGAGTTAATTTTCCTGTCTGCCAAACTGCTTAATTCAGACACTGAAGCAGAGGGAAGAGGATGGGGGGAGGGAGGAGGGAGGAGAAAATGGGAGCACAGCCAACAGGACAGCTCTATGCAGCCCCTAGAAGTGCTCTGATGCTGAATTTTGGCCCATAGCCCAATGCTGGTGAGTACCAGTGGCTTCAACTATATTAGATGAAATATTATCATAAGGTTGTATCCGTGTTTCTCCCTGCATTGTGTGTGAGCATTGAGTCTGGTTTTTATTTTGGTTAGAGGCAAGGACACTGCATTCAACAACCCAAACTGACACTCACGATTAAAACAGTGTATCCATGACAACATATGCACTGGGACATAAATATCAAGTCTATTTAGATAAAAATTGTCATGAACCAAACCAAAGGAGAGACAATGAGCTATGGAACACTTGACACAAGGATCATGGCTCAGCCTTCCTTAACTTTACGCTGTTGGAGCCTTGCGTCAGGACAACAGATTACTTACCTGTTACACCTCCCGTCTTTTGCCCCACTGTTTTGCTATGCAATTCAGAAAGCAGCACAGCCACAAACTTCTCATCTCTCTGAAGAGAGAGATGGACACAAACCTCACCCTGAGGTCTGACCTTTGTAAGGGTTGCAACTTGTCTGTCAGAATAGGATAAGTGATAGATAACAGCCCATCATAAGGGCAGGAAGAAGAGAGGGAATAAAATACATCTTCCACACTGGAAAGCAAGAGAGATGAAAGGGAGAGATAAAGGATCCTCATCAAGAAACAAGGTGAAAGAGATACACATATCTTGGAAGCAGAGACTGCAAAGTTTGTGAAAAACTGGAGAAAAGGAGACCCTCAGTGAGAACAGAAATAGACCAGAAGAAAGACAACACTCACATGATGAACCCATTCTAACTTCAAAAAAAGGAAGTATAGGAATTTGAGCTGTTACTGGAGAACCCGAAAAATTTCAGATGTTTACAAGGTAAGCAAATAATCACTCCTGATGGTGGATTACAAAATGTAATTCAACTCAAATAACTTCTGAGCAATTTGAAGTTTCTACTCTTCTTCTTCCTTCTAATAATTGTTTTCTTTGCTATCTTTCTCTTCCTGTCCCCAGACCAATTACATTTTCCTTTTTTTATAAAATTAAAGATCAGGTTTGCAGAAAAAGAATTATCTCTCTTTCAGTGAAATTGCCAAGGCCTTTACAACCCTTACTTTTCTCTCTTTCCCCATTAACAATGGTGAGTTCCAGTGTGCTCCTTTCATACCCATATTAGGTGGCATTACAGATTGTTCTGCTTTAGTGTAATGGAAGTGTAATCTTTATCACTGATTTATAGCTGAAAAATACTTATATTACTTACAATACTACAGTTTTATGTGTGACATAGAACTTCTCATGGTTCCTCAGATGTCTCTTCAAAAAAGTGGAGTACACTTTCCGTATTGAACAAAAGGGCAATGCTAATAGATAAAAGAACACCACACAAGCAGTCATGTTTAGAGCTGAGAGAAAATTCAGGGAATTTCCAAGAAACTAGGAAGCAGAAGAACATTGGTAATGTGATGCCCTAGCTCAGCCTTAGAGAATTACAAGTTCCTTCCTTTTGTGGGTGTGTCATGCAATTTAATGCATGTCACACTCACTTGCTGACTTTATCTGGTGCCTTCCAGGTTTTCCCTACCAAAATTTCTCTTGCTAGGGAGCTCTGACTGCTTTCAACTCCTTCTGTTAAAATACTTGGAGCCTAAGGTGCAAAATTCTTTGGAAACATTTCCCTTTGTTGAGAAATGTACTAAAAAGTCTTACCTGCAAGAAAAACAAGTTACAAATTGGCAACATCAGGTTTCAGTAATAATCCCTTTCCATTCTCTAACTAATTCCATCTAATTCTCAGAAGTTTTGCTTGTCTGAGTTTGAGATACTTCAGATATGGATCATGCAGAAGAAACTCCCAAACACAGAGGATCCGAAGGTAGTAGGCAACACAGCAAGGCTGTCAGACTTGTTAGGACAGATTCAACACAGATTCAGTGTGTACTCTGAGGAGGGCCCAAGAGCAGGCTTTCATCCAAACCTATTGAATTCTGGTTTAATTTCACGTTTAGACTGAGGTTTGGACACGTTAATATTTTTTTGGGAGTGATTCATCCAAAACTTTAAGTTATCCAGGAAAAAATGTGGGATTAAATTAATCCTAGATGTTAGTATTTAAAAAGTAAAAACCATGTTTAATATGATCTGAATGGCAGTAGAAATGTGAAGCCACAGAAAAATGATACATCTATGGAACAATAGCATAAATTACTAAGATCAGTCCATCTTAAATAACAAAATATATTCAGAAACAATCTCCAGGAGAGGGATCCTATACTAAGCAGAACTGGCTAAGAAAGTAACTCAAATCTTGCCAGCACCAGGATAAAGCAGCAGTAAGGGGTCCTTCACCAGTCATGTACCAAATTAGCCCCCCTAATCCAACTGGGTACTCCGTAACAGATGCTTTTGGTTGCACATGCAGTACAGGCAGGCGTGGAAACCCCATTCCATTTCACTCCTCTACACCCAGCCCCCAATAACCCACACAGCAAAAAAACTGCTGCACTTTCTTGCCAAGACCCAGGACTCTGGGATTTTAATCTGTGAGGGAGGGAACAAGGAGAAACAACGTGAAGCCTGCAGCTGGTTTGGGTCTCGGGTGGGGAAAAAAAATTGAGAAGTCATAAACTATTCCGTTCTTCAAGAGAAGATGGGCTCAGGAGTTTGGAAAGAAATTTCGGATTGCATTGAAAAGATTAAAATGGTGATTACAAAATAAGTTTCAGAAATGGAAAATGGTCTGGAAAGAAGTCTCCATATCTGCATATCTAATCTGCTTTACTTCAGCTGTCTAACCAAATGGTGATTCTGCACTGTGGGTTCCTATTAGAAATATCATATGGAAAGATCGGGTGCCAAAACATTTATTTCCACAGTGAAAGGCACATTAGGTGCTGAAACAATCATCAGTTTTGTTGATGTTTACATTGTGAATATTTAAGCTGTGGTGAAGTCTTAAGTGATCATTTTTGTTATGAAAAGAAATGACAGGACATTTGTATTTTGAAAGCA
>NW_008238448.1:3800128-3802920 GCF_000691975.1 Corvus brachyrhynchos | reverse complement strand
TTCCCTAAAGCATATTGTTTGTGTGTGCCTGTACAGCTCAAGTGTTCCTATCCTGCTAGCCAAGGCGTGTATGGAAGAAGGCACTTTTATTTTCTAACTGGGCCTATGCTGCTATATATAATGAGCCTCTCTCTCACTCCCCAGCACAGACCCACAAGCCACAGGACTCCAAACTGGAAGCTGCACTTCTCCTGACCAGATGAGTGACAGAAGGGAGTCTTGAAATCCACCCTCCAAGGGTTCAAAGCCAGCTTGGTTTACCTTCCCACAGAGCTCTCCCCATAAGTTTGCCTTGCTTCAATTAACTCCAATTTTCAGTGCTTTAAAGATACTTTAAAAATAAAGGTTTAGAAAAAAAACAAAATACCCCTTCTCTGACCATACAAGAGCTTGTGCAAAGCATTCAGGGACTCAGCAAGGCAATGCAGCAGGGCAAAGCATGCAATAAAGAGTTCTAAGAAGTCCTAAAGCACAAAGTCAACATCATCTTTTCCTCCATATGCTGTCCCTCCAGCAGACTGCCTGAAATGAGGGATTCACACTCACCAGGCTCAAAATCCTGGGACCACATGAGACTAAGAACATTGCTGTCACACTGCCATCATGTGCGCATGTCTAAGGGACAGAGGGTCACCCAACAAGGGGAGCCAACAAAGCAGGGTAGGCTGAGGACCATCAATACCCCTTTGCAACTTGCCTCAAATCCCTCTTCCTCTAAAAATGATATACCACTGTGATATAGGACTTTTTGTAGAAAGATTGCTAGGCACTGCATGCTGACAATGCACAGGACAAAGCCCAGCTGCTGTACAAGCTTCTTGCAAGGGAACACACTTCTGTGAACATTTGTGTGCATACCCAGCACGTCTTAAAAGCAAAGGGGTAAAACCAAGACCATTCTTGAAACCTGTCAAGTCACACACATTTAATGTGTGATCCAACTCCTTCTTTGGGCTTCCCCTCAATGGCCCCAAATCTTACATCTTTCCAGCCTACTGCCATAATTGCTTTGTTCCCCACTGCAAACACACACATCAAGAGAAACTTCCCAACAGACCCCGGAGTGCCCAGTATATCAGGTCACCTAGTAACAAAGAGGCAATACCTAAGCAGGACCCCACATGGACAGGGATCTGTGTGAAACTTCCCAGGAAGTTGCTTCTCTCCTTTGAAATTCAGCCAGTCTTATGTTGTATTCACCCAAATGACCAACTGCTTTCTTCCAGCTTAACTGATTTTGACTTCCCCTCCCCCCATTTGTTTAAAGATTGGAGTGAAAATATAATTTCCAAGCGTACTATTTGTTTTAACCTAAGTTCCATTTGGCCTGTTTCTTCCTCACTTAGATATCCAGTATTCAGAATTCACAGTGGATTTACTACTTACTTCCACACAATCCCTCTATTTTTAAAAAATTTTGCGAAATAAGAGGTTACAAAGACAAAGCTGAGAATGCAGGGGGAAGGACTTTCCAGAAGGTTAGAAGCTGAAGCAGTTGGACATATTTCAGACAAG
This sequence comes from Corvus brachyrhynchos, assembly GCF_000691975.1. NCBI lineage: Eukaryota > Metazoa > Chordata > Aves > Passeriformes > Corvidae > Corvus > Corvus brachyrhynchos. Next base: position 3,801,405 of record NW_008238448.1, on the reverse strand, counting down.
AAGCAAATAAAGGCAGCACACAGGAAAAAAGTTATAGAGTGAGGTATGCAGAAGATGGTCACAACAGCTATTTTCCTTATTTAAATTCAAAACCAAGAGGCTTATTCAAATTTGCGAGCAACTGGAAAATTCAAAAATCATTCAACTGAAACACCATCATGCAGTATACCACTAGACCAAGGAATTAAAGGCTGCAGGAATTATTCAAATAGAATAAGGTAGCTGGACATATGCAGGTGGATATAGAGTTAGTATTGACAACTAATTTCAGAAAGTTATTAAATCACACCCCATAAGGTTTAAGACAAATTCCAGAGAAAACTTGATGAAACAATGCTTTCCACAATCAGTCTCAAAGTTCTTACTAAAAGTAGTAATCGACTATCCTAAACTAGAACAAAAACCAAATAATTTTTATAATGGAGAAAAAACACCAAGGTAGGACAGGAAAGTTTTGCTTCAGATCATAATCCTGTTGAGCCTTTGTTTATCTTGTATATATCTACTAGTGATGACATTTTTTCCATTGCATGTCATCAAATGGAAGACTCCATGATAGAATGACACATTAAAGAACTTCACAGACTATGAAAAATTGAAGAGGAAAAACCAAGCCAAATTCCCATCTAAGAAATACATCCCCCTCACCTGCAAGGAGGTGAACAGTACAGCTGGTGAAGCTAAAGATTTTGTTAGCATGGATCTTCACATTACGGTCCTGTTGATGAGATAATATGAATGGAAAATCCCATTTCTCATGGATTATCTGTTGGAAACTGGCTGAAGAATGTTAAGGTTGCAAGGCACACATGCAAAGAAAATGCAGTAGGGGTCAGTTGAGAAAGTAAAATATGGAGGAATAATTAAGCAAAGCACAGTCCTGTCACTGAGCTTCAGAGTGGCCAGTTTCCTGGAACTGAGGAAACCATAAGATAACCTAATAGAAAGGAAAGATCTGGGCAGAAATTACAACTGAGAATTGAAAATCCCAAAGACATAATTTGCAAATGAGTTAATTGTTTATGAAGACTACTTTGCCAATTCAAAAAGGGTTGGTGGATTCAGAGAGAAAGTAGGGGAAAAAGGTAGGTTTTTCTGGCTGAAACCAAAGGATTAAAAATACTGCATAAAGATCTGGGATGCAGATTATTTTTAAAATTGGATGGAAGTTTAAGTGGATGCAGGAAAAAATTAAAAAAAACAAACAAAAAACCAACATTTTAAAGACTGGAGAAAATGCTCAGACTATAAAGGTTACAGCTATTTAATTTATTAAA
>NW_008238448.1:3760785-3800074 GCF_000691975.1 Corvus brachyrhynchos | reverse complement strand
AACCAATGTTAAAAGTTATGAATAGTAGGTTGCAAGTACAGCCAGCAAATGCAGATAAAATAAAATAGTATTGCTCTGGTTTCTGAATAGGGAAGTTGATTAACCAACTAAAATAGAAATAGAAATTTTTGATTGTTTCAAATCAAGACTGTTTTGGGAAGATGTGTTTTAACCAAAAACAAGCAGTGGGGATCAACACCTGCGTATTGTTTCTATCAGGTTTTCCGTCCTGATGAATACAGGCAGTTAGATCAGATCAGATCATAATCTTTCCTGGCCCTTAGTCCTCTGCATCTTGTGCTTGCAGTTCTGGTTGCGTGTCTCGTAAGACTCCAAAACAGATATTCCATTTAGCCATACTTACGCCTAAGACTAATCCACATTCTGTTATACTTTCTTTTCCCTTGCAACTGGCAGATGACATGTTACCATTTTCCACTTTCCACTCAAGCATCACTTTATTCTTTGTATGCAGCTCTTTATTGTGTAAGTAGCACTACCACATGTTTTATGTCTTCTCCCTCTGGAAACGAAGATGATAACACAGTTACACCATCCTGCATCTATCCTCTGCTTGTATGTGGTTCAAAGAGACATTTGAAATGCTATTAGGAACCTAACCTGGATCCAGCTTTTGAAGCTACTGTACACAGAAGCATAAGATCAGGAGTGCATTAAACCACCTTGGCAAACACTCAGCACTGAGGCAAAACTAAGTATACCTAAATTGTTCTGCTTTAACCACTGTTAAGACTTAAAAAGAGAAAGGACCCCAATGCCTGCCAGGTAACCTAGTAAAGAATAGAATTAAATTACTGTTGATCGCTAACTGGTGCAAAAGAACACTAAATCAGTAGACCAAAGAAATCACCTAACTACATGTAAAGATCTGATACAGGAATGATTCAGAAGCCTGCCATCCCAGTAGCTTCAATCCCAGAAGAAAATAGCAGCATAAACTATTGCTGTAACTCTTGGTAGTAACTCTGTCATGATGTGTACCCCCACCAAGCAAACAATGAGGATGATGAGCAAGATGAGCAATAAACATCTCACCTGCAAGTCCGTCAGCATCTTTCAGGGCTGATATTTGCACAAGCTAGCACTGAATTTCAAGCACGGTGCATTAAAATATGCTATTCATGGAGTGGCCTCAGCATTTCCATTTTCCAGTTCTGCATATTAACTTTCTCTGTAAAACAGCCAGGCTCTAACATTATGTTTCATAGGGTGTGTCATTTCAGTAAGCTTGACTGATGCTCAGCAGCACCTGAGAGGCAGCCAGCTATTCTTATCCACTAGACTTTAGTGGGAAGGTCATGCTATTCAAAAGACAGCCACACCACAAGAGTTACTTTTGCAGCTCAGAGAGAGGGTTTCACCCAGATCTGTACCATCCTGTTGCATAGTGCTTCTTTCCCTCACTCTAACTCACTCTGTCAGCCAATACATGGTCTGCACACGACGTTTTCAACTGGTTTAATTTGTGCCCTCACAATGAATTAGAAATGCAAATCTGAATGTTCTTGTTCCTAATTATCCTGTCAGCACCAGCAGCCAAAAAATTGTGGATTTAGGTGGTCGGATTTATACCACACTTGAAGGCAGCAAAATTGAGTGAATTGAATGAACCACTTCAGGAAAGCAGCAAGAAAGAACCTATGGAAAGTACCACCAGAGCCGGTGATCTACAGAATGCAGCAGAACAGAAGTCTCCGACATGTGTCAATAAGGATATACAAGTGTCCTTCACAGGATTTACAATGTATATATTAAGAAGCTAGAAGGATTTAACAAAATTGCTGTACTGACAACCTTAAAGCTAACTGCATATGTCATGACATCATATATGGTATGGGAGGATGCCACCACAAAGAGGTGGACTCCAGACAACTCATGCCCCTGTTTTGGATAAGGTATTATTCATTTTTACTTTTGTTTTGTAGTCTTACTAGGGACTAAATAAGAAAATAAAACATATCACATTTTGTTTATTCTTTTTTGGCCTTTCCAGCCAAGCATGCTCTCAGTCTGCAAACATTTAACATTTCCAGCATCAGTGCTTTACCACAGAAGACATCTGAGGGTGATCCTCTTCCCTTAACTCTAATAAATTATATAACTCAAAGGTTGATCAAAGCACTCTCTCAACTCGAGCAAAGTAATGAAAGAAAAGTTTAAATTAGAATCATTTAAATATCCTCAGTATTGAAAATGCGGCTAGGCATGGCAGAGAGAAGGGGGAATTGGTGTTTGTTACTGATTTTTTTTTTTTAAATAGACATAATCAAATCTTCTTTTAAAGTTGCAATTAATTCCTAGCTGGGAGAGGGTATAACACATATGGAATTCAATTCCTCTTTGAAAATTGTGTGTTTGCATTCCTCCTATATGATGATTTTTACCACACCAGAAACTTCCTAATTAATTGCAACCTACTTCACTATACTGAAACAGATGTAAATAAGAATATTTTGTAGTCACTGTAATCATCCTCACTACACATGTACATAAAGGAGAGCACTGCTGGCTTTGTGCACCTACAAACTAAATTGCATTTCACCACAGGCTGGGGGATGAACGGGTCGAGAGCAATCCTGCCAGCTTGGGGGTGCTGGTGGAGTAGAAGCTGGTCATGGCCCAGCAATGTGAACTTGCAGCTCAGAAAGCCAAATGTGTCCAACAGGTCAAGGAAGGTAACCCTGCCCCCCCTCCGCTCCACTCTGGTGAGACCCCACCTGCAGTACCCATCCAGCTCTGGACTTCCCAGCACAGGAAGGACATGGACCTGTTGGAGTGAGTCCAGAGAAGGCCACCAAGTTATCAGAGGAATGGAGCACCTCTCCTATGAGGGAAGACTGAGAGCATTGGGTTTGTCCAGCCTGGAAAAGAAAGGCTTTTTGGTGACCTAATTGTGGCCACCTAATTGTGTCCTTCCAGTACCTAGAAGAAAGATTTTACACAGGCATGTCACAACAGGACAAGGGGGAATGGATTCAAACTGAGAGTAAGTTAAATTAGATATGAGGAAGAAATTCTTAACTGTGAGGGTGGTGAGGCACTGGGACAGGTTTCCCAGAGAAGTTGTGAATGATATGCCTGAAAGTGTTCAATACCATATTGGATGGAGCTCTGAGAAACCTGGTCTAGCTGAAGATAGACTACCCTGTCCACAGTGGGGGGGTTGGAACTACATGATTTTAAGGTACCTTCCAAGCCAAACCATTCTGTGATTCTATGATCTCCTGCAGAATATCAACAGCTGCTTCTTCCCATTGAATAAAGGAGCAAAGTAAATTTCCATAACATTTCATTCATTCCTATTCTCACACTGCTCCAAGGGAAGTCAATGCTTAGGCAGAGCTCTTTGAAGAGCCAACCTGAAGCAATTCTGACTTCTAATAGAAAGTGGCTCTAAAGGATGAAATAAAAAACGTGACTTGAAAAAGTCCCCCTTCGGCATATTTTGCTTCAGAGTCAGGGGGATATTTTCAGAACCTGAGCATTTGGGAAAATCTGCCAAGTGACTGAGCTTGGTTTTAAGTAGAAAAAGGCTGGCAGAATCACAGGAGAGCTTAAATTATTGGAGAACTTAAAAGTGAGAAAAAGCTAAAGCAGTAAAACCCAATGAAAACAAAATATTGGAGAATGAAACATGCCCAAGAGAGGCAAACATGGCCTAATGCCAATCAACATCAGCTTGAAAGATGGTACTTATTAAGAAGAGAGCTTCATACTCAAGAGACTATTTTGGAGTAAGCCACAGAATCAGGAAGAGGGTAGCTCAGATGATGGATATTACCAGTGGAATACTCACAATAGGCTTGTTAACAAAGACCCCTGAAAATATTAAAAGACTAAAGAGAAATATGCAATATTCTCTCGGTCCAGCTCTATTGTGGCATCTGATTTTTTATTCAGACATCAGCAGCGGTAAACTAATCCATTGTCCAAACAGGACTTTCTTTGAGGTTGGAGGCTGAAGGTCTCCATAATGAAGAGCTGGTGTTTTAAAGGTAAGAAGCACTACTTTCATTGCATAATCACAGAGGTTGTACCCTTAGCTTATGCAGTATCATAAAAAGTAAAGCATGACTTGCAATATCATAGACTTTTTTTGCAAAGCAACCCCAAAAGGAAAGAAACCTCCTGCTACACAGCCTACAGCACCTCTGAAAGGACCATTATTAGGTTAGGAAAATTCAGTCAATGTGATTTGTATGAATATCCAATTTTTAGATCACTTAAGCACTGGATCAGGATTTGGGAAACCTACATTCAACTTTTGTCTATAGCAGAGACTTCCTGGGACCTTGCAAACATCACATTTTTTTGGGCCTCTTTGACTGCTCATAGGAAAAAATGGAAAATAATTCTTCCCCACTCTGCTAAATTTATACCAACCATAAATTCACACTGTAGCTGTGCCAGTCACTGACACAGCACCACACACTTGGTTGTGTCAGGCTCCATGGTGAACATTAAAACTTGTTTTAACATCCATTGTTTAAAACATTCTAGCCTTTTGAATCCTCATTACTTCAGGAAGGGGATGTCTGTCCTACAGTGGTTCAATAGCTTGCAGGGGAATGTGTCTCCATGGGTTTAGAGTGTTTTAAAAGGGCAGGACTACTGACCGAGGAAAGAGACCTTCTTTCATAACACCAGAACCAATTCACCACACAAGTTTTTTCTACTTCTCTCCCCAAAACTATTTCTGTTTCATCATATGCAAGGGATGTGTGAGAACAGGAAGACAAACTAAAATTTCTTTTGATAATAAAACCATTAAATGTTGGGAAATAATTTTTTCATTTGAATATCTTGCCTTGGCTTTTATCCAGTCCTTGTCTCACTGATTATCTTCAGGACTCTTTAGGGCTACCGCAGTACCTTGGAGTTCACACTCAAGATGTCTCCTCCTCACAATGCAATCAGCTCTCACTTTCAACTGCCAGCCCATCTCATTCCTCATCGTGTGTGTCAGGGGCTGTATGAGCCTCACAGCAGTGTCTTCAAAAACACAACAACAAAAAAACCCACACCATATTTAAGAATATCCAACTGTTTCACATCTGCACTGTACTCAGCCAGATTGAAAATGTGTTCTGAGTAAGCGATGGAAGCAGGTCAGTGTAAGTACTTGGCAACAACAACAGACGTGGCAGTGTCCCACGTTTTATTTCAAAAGCAAGCACATAGCCTCTGTAATGGAGAAAAAAAACCATAAAATCATCACCAAGGACAAGGTGATTTGCTCCAGATAGACATTGAGCAAGCTGGTTTTGATGTTCAGCCCTAGAAACCTTTCAGTATGTAAACACACCTCCCCAGAGGTAGGATGCATATTTCTTCATTTATTTGATGATCAAAAGGTCAAATATACTTTAATTTCTTCAAGTGATAATAAAAATAGTGTCCTTTCATTAGCATTTTGAGCTGCTATTGCTGAAGTCAAGCATTTTAACAGCACAGTTACTCTTCTCTTCCCAACCCCTTTTCTCCTAGGATGCCCCCCAAAAAATTCAGTCAAGAAAAGTTATCTGTGTGATTAACTTGTACTTGGAAAGAATTTATTTTTCACACATAAATAACAAGACACCTAAATTATTTTTCACACATAAAACTCACTCATCTTGTTTAAGTACTCAGGACAGAGAGAAAAACCAGATAGAGACATTTTGCTTTTTGGAAGCAGCCTTAACAATGTATAACTTCATGGTAGTAGGGGGATATGGTTTCAATTCTAACCTGGATCAGACACTAAATATTCTGACATGTATCAAGCAGAATTGCCAAAACATATTCTTCCCTTTCAAAACATTCCATTGGCTCTGGCCTCATTAGATGGTTTAAATGCTATTTCATTTTAAAAAATTAAAAATACAATGTTAAAAGGTTACATTGAAATAGAGAAATTATGTGAAACCGTGGCACTTTACTTATTCTACTTTTGCACTCTTTGGGGTACCATAGTGTTAGCTATCAGATTAAATTTAGGCATTGCCCAAATGAATAGCCTTTACATTTACTAAGTCCTTTTCTACCAGTTATTCTGGAATGACTAAAATTAAAACCATTGTTTCTCTCTTACGTGGCATGTTAAGCATCTTGCTATAAGCACAACTATGAGAAACACTTCAAGAACCACAGCTGACTCTGCTTCAGAGTAGGATTGGACCAGGTGACTTTCAGAGAGATCCTTTTCAACCTAAATTGCTCTACAACATCCTTAAATATCTTTTCCACTTATTTTTCAAAATAAGTTCTCAAACATTTTCTAGGTTGCACTAACAAGTAGATTAGATTACATCACACAAGTTGCTCAGTCACATTTTTGGTCAGCTCATTTAGTATTTAGCATCACCATGGTATTTCAATGTCACATCTTACCTTTCCATTTGATTACTGAAGAAAGTAATCCAAATGCCATTTTAAAAAAGGCATATAATTTCTTTAAACAAAGGTGTTAGAGTGCTCTGGGGTAATAATACAATATAAGTATCACCATACCCACACTTTCATCCACTTTCCTATAACAATTTTTTAGATTTACCAATTTCACATTTGCCTTTGTGCAGATGTAAAAAGGAAAAAAGCCCTTAAGGTCAATACCACCATGAACCCATCACGTTGCTAATCTCCTACATTGCTCTCCCATGTGAAGGGAGAGTCCTGTCTTCAATATCTTGGTATTCCATGATCTTACTATTAAATCCTAGATTCACCTGTGTTTGCAATTTACCTCAAAGAGAACAGCAGTGCCACACTGAAGTGATTTAGATTAAAGGATGTACCTAAAAGAGCACAAACAAAAAAACGAACAAAAAAAAAGCAAAAAAAAACCCAGAAAAATTTATCAGTGGCAAATTAACCTGCTCACACATCTGCAGATAAATTGCCCATATATCTATATGCCACTCATGCCCCTGATTGTAACATCTCCTACACAATTCTCTGAAGAAGCCACACCTCACAGTCTGGAACTTCTTTCTTTTTTTTTTTTTAAATAAAATCAGGGTAAGTATTTTACTAATCAGCTTTTACTGTAGAATCCTACAAGACTTCATATAAAATGTTATGCGTATCATATAAGTAAATAGCCCAGAAAACACTAAGTAGCAAAGTGACTAGATAAGATACCTATTTCAAGATGAGCTTTACGTTCATTATAATGATTCAGAAAAATCTGGGGGCACTTGTAGAAAATTCCCCCAAACACCAGCTGAACAGTGAGAGCACGAGCTGAACTTGACAAATTATTAGAAAATTACTAGCAAGCAAACAGAAGACTGTGGTATGAGCTCAAGGTAGAGCTGCTGAGAAAGCAGGCAGGGTATATTTCATATTTATACTGTTACTTAAAATTCTGCCTATCTGCAGCTCAGGAGACTCAGAGACATCACAAATTCCCAAATGTGGCTTTCTTCTAGGCCACAATGCCCATCCTTAAGTCCCTGAAGAGTTCAACCACCAGTAGAATAAGATACTTCTCTGACTTATTTTAGCTAAGCTATACTGCAAATTGTAAGGATGACTTTGATAAGCAGCAGAAATTATATTTCCTTCTTTTCCTTATAGCCCAACACATTGAACTAATCCCATAGTTACATAACATTCAGTCACAACAGAAGCCACAGAGGTCTGTTGAGAGATAAATACAGAGGCAGTAAACAGATTGAAAGTTGTGACAAAAAAGCCACCAAAATTTCACCCTTTTCATAACGACACAGGTTTAAAAGCAAGAAAATACAAAGAAAAAATTTTAGCTTTATTATACTTTAAACGGCTACTACACAAGCTTAAAAAAAAAAAAAACCAAGCAGTAGAGTAGCATAGGCCAGCATTCCAATTAGTCTAGTTAAATGACACCAAGATATGCCATTCATATAACTAATGAGGATTAGCATGCTGATGATATTCTAAAGATAGCATTGTTAAATAAGCCAAATATATCCCAGGAATCAAGCTTAATATATAATGCCAATCTGTGTCCATCAATTAGGATGACACAGAGTGCTAAAAATACACAAATCTGTAACAACCATTGGTCCTCTGAACACAGTCCAGCTCTCTAAACCTACAGGCCACCTCTATCAGCCTGTGTCCATAGCCTGTAAAGTCCAATAGTGCTTGTAGACAGCAGTGCTCAGTTAGCACAGTCTGCCTGGAGCATAATATTCTTTCATTATCTGTATCTCTGTAAGACTCTTTGATCTACTAAACAGCTGTACATAAGAAGTGTGTTATTAGTTTTTCAAAGGCAATGCTTTTACTTAACTTAAAATTCATAATGGCAAAACAATTAAACATATCAACCCTCTAAATCAGCTTTTACAAGAAAAGGAACTTCTGGGAAACTAGATTAACAAGCCTCTCCTGAGAAGCCATTTGCAACAGAATGTTTCCTACAAGGAAATGCATCCTGAGCTGCACAAGCAGTGCAAGTTCAACAGCCTTGAACTGCACATGACCAAAATTGTCTATAAGGGATGCAACCTGATGAGCTCCTTGTCAAAGATGTAGGAGTCAGAGAGTCAAAGGAAAGTAGGTGAGAATAAAATCAAGCAAAACAACTTGGGAAAAAAAATACTTCACCTACTAGTTCAATACTTTCTAAAACATTTTGTTTTCAGACATTGTACATGCAGCAGTGGGCAGGGAGAGGAGGGGAAATGAATGCAACATACAATTCGTTTTTGTAGAAGTCTGACTGGTTTAGTTTGACTAAAAGAGGCTACCACAGACAGCCAACATTAAGGATGGAAGCACACTGTTAAAAAACTTCCTCATAGCTGGTATCAGTATTAGTCTTCCTTCCAAAATCCAGCAAAGTGACCATTTCTAGTGAGAATGACAAAAGAGACACAAACCATGAGACAGAGCTGGTGTGTTTCCATTGCTGGCATAGGAGGAATGTCCTTCTGGTTTCCATGAACCACAGTGCGGCAGCAACCTTGACAACAGCTCATAAGTGCCTGCAAATCAGTATTCTCCAGATCCTTTTTCACCCTTGCAAGGTTTGAGTAGAGATGCTGAGTGTATCTCTAGCTTATCCATTCTTCCTCTGACAGGCTGCAGAAACTAACTTTGTTCTGCCATCCTTGTTTGCAGAATAGAAGCATCTGACAATGGTGCTCTCAAGAAATAAGCGAAAGGCTAAACATCCAAGCTTACACATTTGTTTCTCCTTTTCTAGTCTCATAAGCAAATACAGCCCTGAAGAAATTGCTCCACAAAAAATAATGTGTTTCAAAGAAAACTTAAGATTTTCAGCTAAACAGTTGATCCCCATCTTTAGCTGGTCACATGCTCAATTTAATCACTTGGGGATCAGATAATACAGCACCCATCACTGAAAAAGCAGCATCACTATCATCGCTCATAAACAAATCAAGAACACAGCTGTGCATAAACCTATCAAGATTAAGGGTGCTTTACAGTTCTAAATATGTATTTTGGACATCTATTGAGTATTTTGGTCCTGTTCTGCTTTGTGTGTGTTTTTTTTCTTATTTTCAGGGTGTTTTTCTAACATAGCATTGGTTAAGATTTAAGTTTACCTGAGGCCTGCAAATATACCATATGTCTTACAATCTCTTTTTATAAAGACAACAAAAGAGAAGAAAAAAATCCTGATCTTTATGGCTTCACCAATCTGTGGAGCTAGCACTAGTCTTTTATCCAAGCCAGTTATAAGCATACCAACACAAACCTGAGAAACTAAGAGCAGCTAGACCAAATCGAATAAAGGCATAGCAAGGCTAAGAGTGAAGTGCATAACCAAGAGAAAAAGATGTAATTTAAAAAAAGGTTGAAGAGAGCAACTTTTGCTGCATATGTCCTAGTGTCTTCAACATTTCCAGGAGTACACAACACTCTTCATTCTAGCCACTTCGTCCAATAGTTACCCACGTCTCTAACTTTTATTGATGCCTCAGATCGCTCTCAGAGCATCCTTTGCACAGTCCCATGACACAGAACACCACAACTAAGTCATGTTCTGCCTTGCAGAACTGATGCCTTCTGTTACCTTTTCAGCCTGTTACCCCGTAATTCTACATCTATCCACTGTGAAAATTCCATATCCAAAACCAAAGGCTTTCATGTTAAAGTACATTTTTGGAAAAAAGTGATTGCAAACACAAGGTATAGACTTGCCTTAATACATCTGTATTTCAAAATCATTGAGACACTTTTTAAAAGTTATTTTTACATGTACAGAGCATAAGTACAGTTCTGGAAAATCCAAATGCCTCATGAAGTGATAGACAGTAGATGCCTTATCCAACTGGATATCCTGTATATCCAATTAGTGAAACTCTTTGCTATGACAAGTACGTATTCAACACATTAAGATTATGCTGTCATGCATGTTTCCTTGCATACAACTCAAAAAGGAAATCTTGACCACCTGATTTTACTGTAATCCAAAAGCAGTATTTCTAAAGACATCATTACTCCAGCACCCTCTCAAAACAAACTCCTGCTACATTTACAGTCTGTAAAAGCTCTAAAGACCAAGGTGCATTACTCCCTGTGTGTTCTGTAAATACTCTGACACTCAAAAGGCAAGAAGCAAGCAGACACTTCACAATGAGGGTGATGTCATCTGCATTTTGACATTTCTTTGGAAAGAAGTCTTTGCATCTTTGTCCTGCAGGATGTTGTTTGGTGTTTTTTATTTGTTGTACACAAGTATTCAAATCTGCATCAGTGCAAATTTGTAGCAGGGATCATGTTTGATATTTAAAAATGGAAGTCTAAAAATAAACTGAGATGATATAACTTCAGGTTCTGGAGGCAAGAACGTGTTCAAATACCTTTTCCTCGTCTGAAAGAGAGTTTTCTTCCTGATAGGAAAGAATGAGACTGCATACATTCTCATTTCAGTTAATTCCTTAGATCCTGCTCACTTTTTCTTATATAAAATATAAATGGTGTAGCTACCCCACTTGCTAATTTCAGATTTGCTCACTAATGCTCAGTAGAAGGATCTTCTATGGAGAACACTTAATGCTTCTATGTCTGCACGTGTTGCACGGTGGCATACGGACCCCATAGGAATTGAGATTATTCTGTTTGGAAAGCCAGGACATCCATTGCCTCAAGCCAACTGGAAAATGCTTGAGGAAAAATGGAGAATACTTTCAGCAGTAGAATTTTTAATTCTAAGAAATGTTGTTTTGAAATTAAGAACAAGTTACAAGGTTCAATTTTAAGTGTTTGAAAATTAAGCAGGCTGCATTAAGAGAAAGATGTCAGGTTGGAAGAATTCAGTAATTTTCCTCAATGTGCAGGTCTGACAAGTCATACATGACAGAAAAAAATTTTAAGAGCTACTAGAGATGTTGTGAGAAAACACCGAAACCAAGAAAAACCATAGTTTCTTTTGGATACAACTTAATGTCTAGTAAACAGGCATAGAGAAATCTCCAATAGTGGTTGCAAAGGTAAGGATGCAATTTTGCAGCTATTAAGAGATGGAGTAGGCACACAGTTCTGTAAGACCGTTTAATTATGCAGAGATGGAAAAGAAAATGAAGATTTGAGGCTATAACATAAGACTCATGAAACGGCACATTAGAGAAGATATAGTCAAAACACAGAAATAAAGTGCCTTCTGAACATTTGCTGCAAATGTGTATCAGATTTAAAACCAGCAATCCGTTCCTGCTCCTTCGCTGTGGACTGCTGAGTAGCTGTCATGCTATGCAGCCTGGCTGCTTTCCAGTGCTGGGTGAAGCAATCCCCACAGCATTTGCATGAAAGAAATGATGGGTTCCTTTGATGTGAATGATCTTGAGTGAATAAAAGGTGGGTTTGGGTTTTTCTGGCCTTTATAAGCATTCTTTGTCGATGCCTCTTCCTCACAAGTAAAAACCTGTGCCAGGTGTCCCAGAAACTCACATAAATGTTTAAGTATTCTCTCTGAAGCCCCATGCAGAAAATATCCATTCCTCACATTTTATGTTATAACTAGCCTTCACAGAAGGGAGTGCCCTCAGCTTTTTCAATAGCCATTTTTTTGTATATTCAGGAATTGTCATCTGCAAGTATGCCGTGAAAAAGACAATTCCTTTGATAGAACACAAGTGGTTTTTATCGAAATGCATTTGTTGGTTTAACTTTACAGCTTTAGACAGTTTCTGCAAATAATTTCTGATAATTACTTAAATGTTATTTCATATGAAAGTCATTACTACTAAAATCTACAGTATCCCACCAGCAAGAAAAAAAAAAGAAATGGGCAAAGTTGCAAGCACAGCTCATCTATTGTTTCTGACTCAAGCAGGGTTGCAAATGCTGGAGACTACTGGCATTTTGAAATGTCTGGAAGCTCCTGAAGATTTCTAGAATTACATGGTATGGCTCTTGGTGTTCCACAGATACCGCAGCTGATTTACTAAAAAAAAAAAAAAATTAAAAATGCATTTCTCAAAAATATGTGTATGCTGCATGCCTTACTGAAAACAGGAAATCCATACACCCATGGCTGCAGAGCCACATGGTCACAGTGAGTTTACATCAGGTATAAATTTTGCACCCTAAACAACGTATCAGAGAAGGTGTGATGCATGACACACTCCAAATGTTCTCTGATCTACTCAAGTCCATCTCTACTCTGAAGTTTACTTGTCTGTAAAAAAAGTCCACCAGCATTAGAGGCTTATAGATGAGAGGAATAGCATGTCTACCATGAAAAGCAAGCTATGTTAAAACAAGATTCAAACCAATAATCTAGGAAATCATCAACCTGACTGGGAAGAACTCCCACCCTGTCAGTTTATGCTCCCTGATAATTTAGTCCTGGCTGTGACACTGGCAAATCCATGCAGAAGATTTTGAAAACAAGGGGACCTTGAAGAATTCTGTGAAGAAGCGGTTTGGTAGCAAATCAGTAAAGATTTTTAGTATCTGCAAAAGGCCCTTGACCTTCACCACTGAGGTGGAAGGTAGGGACAGTCTCACCCCTCTTTCATGCTGGCCAATGATTATATCAGCCTGCTTGTATCCTGACACCAGTAGAATGGCTTTGTTACTTCAAGACTTGGTCAAGAACAAGTTAAGTGTACCTTTGGCTTCCTCACCCTTGATCTTCTTTTCCACAGCTTGTTTTCTGCCCTTCCACTTTTTTTGTCCCACCTCCATCTGCATCCATGCTGTGTCAAGATGTGCACCACACCACCTGCCTTAGTGGAAGGGATAACAGCAGAAGTTTGTTGAAAGCTTGCTCTACTTCTGCGCAGAGACCAAGCAGTTGCAAAGTAATGCAACCTTTAAGGGAAGACCTGGAGTGCCATCACTATTTATAAGGTACTTTTCCAATTTGTTTTGCAATGAGGTTGAAAAATAACCAGTGGACTAGAAAGTGAGCATGGACCCAAAATATTAGAAAAATGTAGAAAAGGTATTTCTCCCAGTTTTGGAGCATATGATTATTTTATAAGATGAGAAAAATACATTAGATCCTAAGGCTTTCCCAGAAATTTAGATCCAAACTCAGCAAAATATTTTGTCTAAGAACAAAGTATTATTTCAGTAAAATAAGTCTTCTGGTAGATGCAGTAATTTCTTAAGGTACAAAAATAAAACATTTGAACACAGATCTAATCTTCTATGTCTTACAGTGATTGGAAAAATACAGGCTAGAAAACAGATTAAATATCTTTTTTTCTTTTTTTTTTTTTTAATAATCTATAATTGCAAAGGTTACAAATACTAAAGCTTTATATAAGCATGAAAATTCCCATTGAAGATAACAAACCTTTCTTTAGGGCAACCACCAAAACCTAGGAAAGTTTAGTCTCCTAGCTCTGTGACCAACACAAATACCCATCTCTTCAACAGGATCTACAGAGAAAACAGCACTCATTACTCAGGCACCATAACAATTTTGGTTGCTCCCAAAATTAGTGCCAAGACTCTTCTGGCTTTAACAAGCTCATTTTAGTACAGGTTAAAACAATTGAGTTAAATTTAACTGCTGGAAAATTATGAATGGGATGTCCAAGCAGAGCTTGCCTTAACTAATCTTCTTCTCAAACAACTTTAAATTTAACCAGGATATATTTTTGTTTAAACAAGACATGCAGACATTTCTGGGATAGCTTAAACACTCTCCATTATTTAACCTCTATGTTTTCAAATGCTGTAGTATAAAAAGTCTTCTTAAAATATGCTGGGACTGTTAAGTTCCTGTAAAGTGCTCACAGTATCTTTGCTCTTCCTTATTCAAAATAGAAAAGGCAGAAAATCATTGGGAAGTTTTTTGGGGGGTTGTCTTTTTGATTTTTCCCCCATTTTAAATATATACTTACATAACCTTACACTAGTGCTCTGAGTCAGTTTTCTACAATATTGTTGCTAAGACTCAGCCACAAATGAATTTCCAGTGCAGAAAAAAAATGACTACATAGAAGTGCATTTTTGAAGCAAGCAAATAGGAAAAAAAAAAGAAAATGGTTTTCCAGACTTATTCCTCCACATTGTTTACCTACATTACTCTTCTGACATGTTACTGGGGACACAGAAGTGTTCTGTTATACAAAAGTTATGTTCAATCATTCTCAAAGCTCCGCAATTTTCCCCTCCAAATCCTTTTCTAAAGTTCTCTCTTACCAAAACCTTACCGAAACAAAACAAAACAACAAAAAAAAAAACGAACAAACAAAAAACCCCATAACTCTGAGTCCAATGGAAGTGCAAATTTTACATCAGTGTCTACTGTGGTCATTCACTGTATTTTCCTTGCAACCACTGAGACTTTTTTTTAAACCATATCCATGAAGTATCTTGTGTGAGAGTCCTAGGCTTCATAAAGTGCCATGACTCTGATGAAAAATATATTTAACCAATGACATTCTAACTCGTAGGAAAGAATTCAGAAATGGGGAAAATAAGGAGGGCTAGGGGTGGGAATCAGCCAGATATTTCCACAAGAAACTAGAAAGGTTATAGGATTTCGTGCACCAAGACTTCACTGTAAGTATGTCTCAGTTTTTGAGACAAAACTTCAGGAGGAAGCACTCCAGAATAAATGTCTCCTCCGAAGGGAAAAGGGCCTCCCCTTTTCCTCTCTCAGTGAGAAATATGGGTCACAAGGAGTGAACCTGGGAAAAAGAAACCAAACTGTTTATTAACACACAAAAACGAGGGTAGAACGGGATTGAAAAAAACCTCAAAATGCAACAAATTCCTGGAGAGGGAACAGACACGTGGGCTCGGACCAGCCAGGGCCACCCCGCGGGCCTGCCCCCGCAGGCTCCCTGGACCGGCAAGGAGGGGAGGGAGGCAGGGGGGGCAAGGAGGGAAGGGAGCCAGTGAGGCAAGGGGAAGGAAAGGGAAAAAAGAATAAGAAAAAAACCCAACAGAACCTTTTCCCAGCTAGCTGGAACACAAAGGAAACCCAGAAAAGCAGCACAGTGCTCCTGGCTCACTCCCTCCCAAGCCCCGCCAAGACCCAGACCCTGGAGCCCTTGGGCTGAACCGTTCAACCGCCCCCTCGGGTCCCTGGCTCCAGCCCCGCCCCCGGGTCCATCCTAAAGGCACAGCATCCTTGGGCATTGAGGGGACAGTTAAGGAATAAAGCAGCTTCATAACGTCACCCCAGGACAAAGTAGCATTTCAGTGCTGAAGTAATCAAAAAGGTTTATCCTAATAAGCTTGGTTTTCAATGGTACCAAGATAGACCCTGGTCTTGAAATTAATAAATTCAGTCCATTTTAATACTTTATATAAGATATTCCATTTAATTGCTGGATAAATAATGTGCTCTTTAATTATGTACAGAGACAGCCTGGGTTTAACAAAAAATAAAGCGTAATCCAGAAACTGGAAATGGTAGGTGACTAATAACATTTACATTTTCAATAATCACAGTCAAGTTTTCTTTGTGTAGAACTCTAGATAAACTCAAGAGATGATTACTGTAATTAAGGAATTCACAGATCTTTTTCTTTAGAGACAATCTATTTGGCAGAGATTTGCAGTCTCTTGAATGAACTCCCTCCAATCCTCTGAAGTCACTATCTTCTGCTCATTAGGTTCCCAACTAGCATGCACATGCAACTGATACCGGTGTCAGTCAAAGCCCTATCCCAGTCAAATGGTCCTTGCAAATAGAGATATTTTCTGGCATCTGACTTCTCGAGGTACATGAGGGCATTTCCAGTCCCAGGGGAGGGAGCAGACTCCAGCAAGACCCAACTCACCAGAAGCTGTAACATTACACAGCCAACTGATCCAGTTACAGTCCCAACTACTCCCATAATTATACTAAATAATGTCTTTGAGAACAGAGGAGTAAAATCCAGACTTACACAGATGTAACTGAAATCAGATTACTTCTTCTCAAAAAGGAGAAAGAATCACTCCAGTCCAAGTCTGTGTTTTACATGACACAACTGGATATATCACAAATATACAAAAGCAGATTATCCACTCCTAGGAAAGATGGGTTAGAGACAGCATACAAGCTTGCTTTATAAAATATCTTCCTTACTGACAACTACATCTAAGGTTTCACCTGGGAATGAGAGCATCTAATCACATGCCATAGACTTTGAAGCAATCTAACAACATAGCCCAGTTATCAATCCATGCCTGTTCCAAACAAGTAGTGAAAATAGCTGTTCTAGCTGTAATATGGCATCCAAGTCTAAAATAAAATTATATCCTGATTAAACCAATGCTCAGTGGAGAAGTCAAAGAATCAATGGAAGTTTGCAAATCAGTGGTTTGGGGTGCCCAATTTGAAATACTCAAGGAACAGGATTTTGAGAAGATGGGTGTGGGGGAGGTGCTGAGCTTCTCAGACTGTACGTACAAACAATAGTTGGGCTATCACCATAGTTAGACTATCCTCAGTGAGAAAATATGGAGATAGGAGCTGCCTTCTACGTTGTTATTTACTCTGTGAACCACAATGTGGTGTGCAACACATTTGAGAGGACTGATTCAAGAGGAAAGGGGACATTCAATTAAATTAGAAGAATTTATGCTGATTCTATCACCATTCATGCAGTTCACTGCCACAGGTTAAAAAAAAAAAAAAAAATAAACCCAAACACTACTATCCAAAGGCAAATCAAATCTGGACACAGATAAGAATATTCAGAAGACTTAGAGTCACCAACCTAAGAAGACTGCTGGAAAGGATAAAAGCTCCTGCTTCAGTTTTAGCTCAATTTCTCGTTAGAAGGGATTAGAATGAAATTTTCATAGAAGCCTCTAATTCCTATGGGGTCTACCATCCTCATCTCAAGCATCTGGTATGGTCATCAGAGAAATGGTAGTACATTAGACAGAACACAAGCACAACCCAATATGGCAATTACTACATGTTTTCTTCTACTTGATAAAAAGTTAAACAGTCCATCTGATGCCGCTGTCAAAATGCAATCTTGGAACAAAGCAGCAAAAAACCATTTGTTTATGGACAAAAGAAAGACCAAACATGCTCACTAGCAATATAAATTCAATTCCAGAGAAGCAAGATTACCTGCCCAAACCACAGTATATCTCACCAAACTCTTTGAGAGTGTTCTTTTTTGAAAAGCCACTATGTGAAATATTTCTTTAGGTTGCAGGGAAAATAGGGATCATCACTGGGCTATATAGTTGAGTTAGGAAAAGGCAGAGTTCACTGTTTTATTTTTTGGATCAATGGGGGCATTTCAGTAGGATTTTGCTTCTCAGTGAGAAAGGGAAAAGAAACAAGCAGATGATTTTCTCCTAAATATCTTTTCTGTTCCTTTTGGGGCAAGAGGTACAGCAATCATGTCTCAGAACCAAATGAAAGAGAGAGCAAAGAACATTTATATCGTGAAGTTACTAGGAATCTGTTATACTTAAACTCTCCTTTAGCCAAATAGAGAAAAAGGGAGGGGAAGAAACTGCTGTTTCTCACTGCTTTATCCAAAACAATCACTTTTAGTGATATGCTAAAAAAAAAAAAATCAAAAAAAAAATCAAAAAATACTACTCACATGACCTCTTTAATTTCTTTTCAGGCCAGCACAACAGTGCAGGGATTGCATGTTTTATTACCTGTTCTATCATTTTTATATAATTTAGCAAAAATATGAGATAGGTCAAACATATTGTTCTTAGAATTGAAGCTTAAATTCCTGCTCAGACTCTGAGAAACACAGCCCAGCATCCTATATCAACCTTCATACTGAAGTCTGCCAATCGCAGCACACACACAATGCCAGTGATGGACTTTCTCTCAAGCACTTTGTCAGGTAAAATAAGTATCACACATTAACCAATGCTAACATGTGATACTACATTATTGAAATGGCAGTAGCAATAAACCAGTTTTAAAAAGAAAATTAAAAAGAGGGCCTCTATGCATGCCCATTGTATGTCATTCCTGACATTGTACTTAGAGGTTAAAGTGAAATCACTTACAATGAAAAAAGAAAGAATAGGGTAAAATCCTACCAGTTGTCTCAGACAAGAAAATTTGAGAGCCTTTTCTAGCTCCTTTCCCCTAAGAACATGCTAAACCATGAGCAATGTAATGGTAGGAGGAACAATGTGAGGGCACTATTTATCAAGCAGGTGAAATAATATTACTCACCTTAGCTGTACAACCCAGTACCTATAATGTGAAAAAAAGTGTCTCTCGCTCTTGATACATATGAAACAGGGACAGTCATGCAAGAAAACACATTTGTAAAGATACTTTAATATTTCAAATCAATAGAAGCAAAAGAGAAAGACCAAAAAAGTGAAATACAGTCTTTCACATCTTCTCTAATCAGAGCCTAGAGAATGGGACTCCACAATGAGAGCTCTGAAATGATTACTTCAGTTTTATCCCTTCACTCCCCAGGCAGAAAAATTGTACTTGTCTACTGTTAGAAAGTTATTTGCAATCTACAGGTAACAGGTGACTTTATAATGTTGTTCTGCAAGAGCTGCCTTATTAGGTATAATACTACAGAATTAATAAAAGATACTGTTTTCTCTCACTTGGTTAGTGGCTGTTTTTCCCTGATTTCTTTCTACCTATTCAGTGACCAAAAATATTTCTTATCATTTTGCTTATGTGTCTTATCTTCTGTTACTTAATAAGAAAAAAAGTCTGGTTCTCCTGGCTCATACCTTTGATCCTATCCAAACAGATATGCAGAGTTCAGCACGTAGTAGAAGGGGACCTCAGCAGTAGGATGGAGTAAGCATAAACTAAAGTAGAAACTTCCCCAACCGTGAACACACTCAAATAGTACATTCTGTGCTGTTAATATCATGCATTTCAGCAGGTGATAACACTGGTGGTGATGAAGGTACTTTAGAAACAGCTTCAACTGTTGGGGTTCCTCCCCCCTGCTGCGGGGTCTGGGGGGAAGGGACCCTGGGGTAGAGGCGCAGCCTATGGGGTTTCCCTACGCCCTGGTCAATCCTGTGCCCCATTGGTTGTTTTGTGTTCCCCTGCCCAGGAAGGACCCTCGGGTCCCGTAATTGCTCAGTTCTTCAGCAGTGCCCTGGCCATGCAGCTGGAAAATAAAGATCTCTGAAACATCTATCAAGAATCTGTCCCTATTTCTTTCCACGGGCCTCGCTGTCTATACATGTTGCAGAAATCCCTGCTGCAACATTCAATCACATTAACAGCTTTAAACAAAATAGGCAGGTAAGCTTGAGGACAAGCTAGGGCTCTGAAAAACTGAGGAAGGCCTGAAGATATTTAGCATAACATAAAGCTTAAAACACACTGGATATTTGCTTAGTCTTCCCTGCAACAGATTCATTTCTACATCTGTCTGAAGTACTCTTGGAGGGGAAAAAAAAAAAACCAAAAAATAACGTGTCTGGACAAGTTAGAAAAACATTCCTACAGTCCAGAAAGCATTCAGCTCTGAGGAGAGGAGCTGGGAGAAACTAAAAATGGATAGCCTTTAGGAAAATACAGTGGAGCTGAAATGGATATGATTTGTTCCTTTTCTTGAAGAAAGGATTCAGCTTTCTAACAGATGGGGAGAAATGGCTTGTGTCAGGGGAGGGAAAAGAGCAGAAATCAGAGCTTCAGTCAGTAGTCTGATTCTTGATCTAAGGCTACCTTTTATGTGCATATTCTGTGGTAATCACCTAAAACTTTAATGTAACAGACTTTACAAACCTAAAATGTAATTTATGGTTTTTTATCTAGGATGATCCATTGGAATGAAATTGATGGCTAACACCATTATTTTTGATATCCATGAAATACTTAAACCGAAAGAAGTGAAAAGGGAGGTTTTATACCTGCTAAGCTGATGGAGCTCTCACTGAGAAATGTGAAATTATGTAAATGTGGACTTTAAGAGCAACAGGGGAACTTTCTTCTATTATGCACACACAATTATGAACAAAGGTCACCCAGTGGTTAGCTAAGCTTTACAGCAAACAGCTTATTTAGGAACCACACATGGGTATAATAAAAATTTGACATAAGTTATCAACAGCTACAGCAGTGATGTAAATTTGTGACTTGTAGAACTATGGTTAATTTTAGCTGACTTAAACAGAAATAAGCTGCTGTGTTTCCTGGACGCAGATGAGATAGGAAATAGCAGCATAACTTGGACAAAACATGTTCACTCTAAAAAGACTATTTGTTTCTCAGGTCAAATGCAGACATAAGCATAGCACACATTTAATAAAGGTATCTATCTATATTTCTCCATATTTACTTGGTTATACCCAGAGCTTTAATTAATGTCTACATTTTTTTCATTTTTAATCACATTTTTCTGATGAGCAACACACGCAGCTTCAGGCCCATGAATATTGAAATGTTTTTTATTAACCATTTGCTCACAAGATGAGTTAGAGGACAGTGAAATTCCACTGATTCTAGTTACAAAATCTGGGAAACTAGAACAAGCAAAAGAAAAAAAGAAATGAAACCAGTAGTTCAAAGTTCATGAAAAAAAATGACATCCTTCACATACTTACAGATTCCTGAAGCATAGCTTTGCATCTTATTAATATTTATTAATAAAATAAACAACATAATTGTTCACAGCTCATGTCCACCATTGTGCAGTAGGAAAATGTCAGTAGGTATCAATTTCCAAGGGAATTCCTCAAGAAATTTAAAATTAATATTAACATGACGTGCCAATTTTACTTCTACCCATATGCATTTGAGATCACTGAGGCTAGCTCCCATTTTGCAAAGAAACGTCTTTTGCACTGCACTATATCACACTTTTTGTTCAGAGGCTTTACTCCCAACAGGGCAGATGCCTACAGTCACCACTTTTTTTATTTTTTTAAGGATTCAGAGAACTTTACGTATTTATAATTGTGGATTTTGTGTGTGTCTAAAGATGCAAATATAGTATCTTATTAAGTGTTCCTAAATCTCTAGTTCTCATTACTTTCAAACACAGTCCAGTGCTGGTAGTATATTGACCTTTACAAGTGCCTTGAAATCACAGAATTTTACTGTATTTAAATTACTACTAAAGATGCATTTCATTTGCAAGAAATCCCAGACTTCATGCTGAAGGAGTAAAAGAAATAGAGAGATGTTGCCCTTAAGAGTGCACTGTACATCACAATATTGGAGCATATTGTGGGATTTATTCATCCAAGTGATTAAGCACAAGTGTGTTTGAGCCAAATGTACAATATATAAAAAAACTGACAAATCTAATAGTTAGATTTTTCAAAAGCTACAAGCTGTAACTTCACTAAAAAAAGGTAAAGGCATCTCTGCTGAACAGATTACTCTGTTAACCCACCTAAAGAAGAAAAAAAAGATGCTTCTTATGTTCTTAATCTAACCGTCACATTTAAAAATATTTTTAATAAATATATAATGGATAAGTCTTCCAAATCACATCATACAGTGATTTCTAGACTTTCACAAAAGATAGTTGGGGGTTTTTTCCACAAATTCATGGTCTTTTTTGCCACAGCAATAACAACCAGACATGCAGTATTAGGACATTAGGAAAATGGGAGGACGAAAGGTAAGTTCACTTGCACCACTGGTCATCATGTCTACACGTGAGTTTGCAGCATCATATGTGTACCAGTAACATTATGATAGTTAAATCTGATGGAGTTTTGTGATAATTTTATCTATGCCCTAATTCATAAAGTAGATTAAGTATTTGAGATACCTAACATTGTTTCATTAATATATACAGCAAACTACCTTAATAAAATAAATTAACCAGTGTATTTCTCAGCCCCGTAACTGCACTCATTTGAATAATTCTATTGCCAGTTCACAAACTTTTCTAAAAAGCTTCCCAACTAGAGAAAGTTTAAACACTAGAATAACAGATTTATTGCTGTTATCAAAGCCCCAGCAGGTAGACAGGGTGCAGAAACAGGAATTAGGTCAGAAGTCTTAAGCCTTACTGCTACCATTGTAGCCTGTCAATGAGTAGAGTGCCTTTCTTGCTTGCTTTCCTCTGAACAGTCTCCTGCCTTTCACCAGCACCTTGCAGCATCACACCTCCTACGAGCTTTGCTCCACTAACCTGAAGTAATCTGCAGTTAGCTGACAGACCACAATCAGCCACAATCCTTTCGGAATGGCTGGATTTTTATCAATATTGTACCTTCCAGTACGTAAAATGAGTCAAGCTAATTTCCTGCTAGGCAATACATTATCTCTAAGCATATAAAGCGATTTAGCACAGGAAATACCAACATGCAGAGGCAGCTCCCCCGTGCTATCCACATGCACAACTGTCAGTTTGCTGCAGAAATGACACTTCAGTGCCTTGAGCTGGTTACATTTGCTTTGATTTTGCCAAACTGCAATCACATCTTCAATTCAGTGAAACTTTATCCACTGCATAAAAATCTGGATTTCCCTTTGGGATTGAATCTATACCTAAGCTTTAATGAACACTTTTACTGAGCCTAAACTAATTTTTATGTTGGGCACTTAAAAGTTACACAACCAAATCCCTGTAAATTCACCCCAGTAGCCTGTCTTTAATTCCAGCGGCTGAAGAACTGACTCTTCAGTGATCATACACACAAACCAGAAAAGTTTACAAATTGGTGTCATTGGCACTGTTATACCAATACCCAAGTTCCTTCTAGTAATATGCATACAAAGTGTTTTAGTACAGAGAATCAACCACGGGTTTTTGAATACTGCCATAAAGGACATTAAGAGGTCATTTCTGCACCTTGCTTCAAGCATAGTATAAACCATGCCTGGATCATTCTCGATAGGTACATACATAACTTATTTTCAGTGGAACAGACCCAATTCTCCCAACAAGATATTTAAGCATTTCATTTCTTTTTTTTTTTTTTTAAGAGAATGTCACCAAAAACTACTACTAATCCATCTTCCTGAAGTTCAAGTCCATTACTACTTCTCCTACTCACTGCAGAGATAACATTGTTATACTGGTTCTAGAGAAACCTTGCAGACCATTATGTCACCCCCTCTGGTACTGCCTTCATCAGGTTAAAGATTCATTCAGCCTGTCCTGATCCTCCTAATATGCTCAGTGATTTTCCTTCATTTCTCTGCAACCAGTTCAGACCCAATTGCCTTTATGTTGGAACAACTAGTTGGATAGAAGAGGGGAGAGCAGTGAAAGTTGTCTATCTGAACTTCCACAAAGGCTTTAGAAACTTATCCATGATATCCTCACAGGCAAGCCCAAAAACTGCAGGCCGGAAAAGTAGACAGTGAGATGAATTGAGAACTGGCTGAATGGCAGGGCTCAGGGTTTTTATCAACATTACAGTCTAGCAGGAGGCCTGTAACTAGTGGTGTCCCCCAAGGGTTGATTAGCCCCCAGTATTGCTTAGCTTATCCCACAACGTGGATGAAGGGTTAGAGTGCCTCATCTGCAAATCTGCTGAGGATACAAAGCTCAGAGGCATGGCCATACCCCAGAGGGCTGCACAACCTTTTAGAAGAATCTCATGCACTGGAGGGATGGGCAGAGCAGAACCCCTTGAAACTCAGCAAAGGCAAGTTCAGCATCATGCACCTGGGAAGGAAGAACCCTTACTAGTGCACCAGTACAGGGTAGAGGCCAACATGATGGAAAGCAGCTGTGCTGAGAAGGGCCTGGGTGTCCTGGAAGACAACAAGCATGAGCCAGCAGAGTCCCTGTGGCCACAAAGGCTAATGGTATCCTGGGGTGCATTAGGAAGAACGTTGCCAGCAGATTGAGAGAGGTGATCCTGCCCCTCTACTCAGCCCTGGTGAAGCCACATCTGGAGTGTTGTGTCCAGTTCTGGGCTCCTCAGCACAGAGGTACCTGGAGCTCCTGGGGCAAGACCAGCAGAGACCTACAAAGAGGGCAAAGGGACTGGAACCCTTCACTTACGAGGAAAGACAGAGGGAGCTTGGCCTGTTCAGCCTCACGAAGAGACAACTGAAAGGGAACCTCATCAATTTCTATAAGCATCTGAAAAGAGGGTGTCAAAGCAGGAAGCCAGATGGTTCTCCTATTGCTCGGTGGTGACAAGCAATAGGACAAGAAACAACGGGCAGAAACCAATGCACAGGAAGTTACACTTGAATATGAGGGAGAACTTCTTTACTGTGAGAGTGACTGAACACTGAAAAAATTGCCCAGGGAGGTTATGGAGTCTCCTTCCCTGGAGATATTCAAAAGCCATCTAGATGCAATCCTAAGTGACATGGTCTAGGGAGCAGTGCTTGAGTAGGGAGGTTGGACTAAATGATCTCCAGTGGTTCCTTCCAAACTTCCTGTTCTGTGAAGTCTTTCTTGAAGTGTAATGTTCAAAATGAAGCACAGCATTCCAGCTGAAGGCTTACAATGGAAAGAGGTGAGGAAAAGAAATGCTGTCCTTCTTGTTACAGTTCTGTTCAAACCTTTATCAATAAAGCAACACAGCTAAGTCTCATTTCTCTTGTGACTTAGCATTGGATCTTTCTCCACAGAACCTCTGCTTACTCCATTGCTTCTCATCCATACTTATGCAAGCAATTACTACCCACCAAATAGTTTACCCCCACCTAAATTTCATTCTATACTTTTTCAGATAACTTGAGTTCTAATTTACCAAAATTATTTTGAATTCATTTTGAATTCTGATCCCACCCTCAAACAATTACAGCTCATCGCAATTGCTTCATTACAGCATTTAATAAAACAGCTATGTTATCAATGAAATCCTCAGAATCAGGCCCCAAATAGGCCTTAAAAAGTCTTTTGGGTAGACCCTTTTGTTTTGGGTACAAATAACTCCTCCTTGGTACAATTTTTTGTAAAAAAAATTGCCCAACTGGTTGGGAGTCTACCTTACAACATTTTCACCTAGACTACATGTCTTATATTCATTACAAAAGTGTAGCATAAGACTGTTTTAAAAGCTCTTCTGAATCCAGGATACAGAGGAATTTATTGCTTTGCCTCTATCCACACATATTTTGCCCTGTCATAGAAGGGGGTTATATTAGTTAGATATAATTTGTTCTTGAGGTATTTTGGGCTGCTCTTCATCCTCTATTTCCTAGATATTTGCAAACTGTACATTAATTTGTTACACAATTTTGCCAAAGATTAAAATCTGTCTGACTATTCTAGAAGGTGCCCTGCTTCTTTCCTCTCAACAACCCCTTACTGTTTTAAAATATAAGAAAGCACTGTCCTTTTCCTCAGTTTTTTTAGTACCTCATCCACTCTCCACAAATTCTAGAGGTACTTACCGAACAACTGAATAAATCACTATGGTCAAGAACAGAATCAAATGACATGGGAAAAATCCAAGATTTACTTTCCTATCCACGCAGAAACATCACCCCTTTTTCAGGGGTATTAACTGCACTAGCCAGCAGCATACAATTGTCCCATTGAGTGACAATGGCTATGAAAGAGTTAAAAATCCAGCCTTCTCAGCATCCATCCTTAGAGGCACAAGAGGAACTTTGTGTATTACATCCCAGAATTTTGCTGTCCTGAGCTGGAAGCAGAACAATTCCTTTCAACCAGCAAAATGGAGGAAGAAATCCTTCAAGCTTTCAGACCAGATTGATCACTCAAGAGACACAACTAACTCCGATAAATGTCCAAACTCGAGGCTGCTTTCTGAATTGATGCTTTTGAGGTTTGCTCATACCAATCATTAGTCACCACCATTTATTAGCTTGCAGATAAACTGAAATACATCCTGGGAAAAAGTGAAAAATATTCTCCCAGGACCTTGGTTATTGATTTTATTTATTAACTAAACTTAAGCTAAGGCAAAATTAATAACATTCTACATGTGTAGCAGAAACTTGGAGGAGAGACTGTGTGAAAGCAGGTCTCTCCCATTTGTACACCTCTGAAGAGGTCAGCTTCTATCATAGGCCTCACAAATTCAGGACCATAAAGATGAGTGAGCATTAAACACCAGTAGACACAAGTGAGGCACGCACCAGGTTGTTTGGAGGCATACAAAGGACTCCACCAGCACAGCCCTCAGAAATGACCCCTGCCACACTGATTCTTAGACCCTAAGCAAACAGGCATGCACGAAAAGACATAGAATTTCTCATGTCTGACAGATGGGAAATTTGGAGCTGACTAAACACATGCCCAACCCTATATCCTTAGCCCAGATAGCACTTCATTGACCTCTGGCTGATGGAAATGCCAGAAGAGTATCATCTGAATGTGACCCCTTAATGTAGTCCATGTGTGAAAACCTTAAGAAACAGTTCTCTTACCAGTGGAGGCCAGGAAACAAATGAAAAACGTTCATTGAAGTCAAGGGATTTACCTTGGCATAAATCTAACACACAGAAAAATTAGGGATCCAAACTCTATCCTCCAAACTGAGGCCAAAAGGATCCCATGGAAAGATCTTCTACAGCAGTTTCCATATCCATAGCCACACTATTCTGTTCAGAAACCTAAAATAGCTAGTGCCATATTCTGTAACACTAAAGAATACAAAATATTGTCCTGAAATAAGAACGATTCCTTTGAAGAACTTCTTTTTCATGTAGACCCAAAGGCCTTTCCAAGTTAATTAAGTTTACCAAAAGGGCCTAGGGGCATAAAGTACTGAAATTGTATTGAAATTCAATAGGAAACTGGCCACTAAATCTTGTTTCAAAAATCCTAGTGTCAACTAATTATTTGTAAAGAGTGGCTCTTCAGAAACATTTACTTCTCTAAATAGATATTCCCACTATGTATGATCCTTGCTTAAACAAATTTGTATTTCCTTCAGCACAAACAAATTTTTACACCAATATTTATAGATTGCACCACTGTGATTCGTTAACAAATAAAGTCCATTTTCTATGCACACAAATGACTTAAAGAATATTAAAATAAATTCTTCCTTGTTGGTTCTGGAAGGGCATATTCTTATTGACATCTTTATTTTGCAAAAATGCTCTGAGAGATGTATTTGGCAAATAATATTGCTCCTGCAGATCTCACTGCTTCAGAAACATGACTTCTCTGAGGAAACACTAGATCTGGTAACAGAAATATCTTTAAATCTTTTAGATAGCCAGTCCACAGGGAAAGGTTTAAGAAAGGATCAAAGCTTGTCCTTTCAGCTTGAATTATTCCATTACAGCTGAATGTGACATAATTACAAAAGATGTTGGATGTGGAATCTCATCAGGATTATCTGACACTCATCTTTGTTGAAAAAGTCTCCCCAGCTGTTGCTCTGATAGCACAAATGTGACAGGAGTGCAGAACACAAAAGTAGTTGCAAGTGACTGCTGCTTTGGGGCTGGTTTAGACTCTGTGCAGCACACTGTGACTTTTCAGCCACCTCAAATAGTGAGGCTGTTTAGGACTGACTTGCAGGTGAGAGGGAATATCAAGTATACTATTGAATTTCTAAATAAGAAAATTTGTTTGAAGCAGCCCATAGACCGATATAGGCTTTATGTTATGTAGCTGACAGACACAAGTAATCTTCTTTCTTATGCAAGGTCGACAACTCAGTGAGTAGCTGGTAACTGCCTTTTTTCCTCCCCTTTGAAAAGCTTGCTATATTGTCTGAGTTTGTTTTCATTGAGATCAGAACACAGTGCTTGTGTAAGATAAAGCACATTCTTTTTACAATCTGCATTTCTCTCTGCATTTGATGCATGCTAAACCAGTATGTACAACCTCAAATAGGAAGGAGCACATTTCCTATAGTGCTACTATACTTGTATGTATGTATATCTTATTTTGTGGAAGGAGCTCAGTTGTAAACTATAACATCAAACATCAAATCTTGAATAATTACCCATTCCAGAGGATTTGGTAGCTGTAAAAATACTTTTCTTTCCTTCCTTGTCATGGATTACATTTCCTTCATACATTATTAATGAAGTTAAACTACTAGTAACATGCCAAATGTGCTGCATAGGAGATTTGTGCCTAATCCAGCACAAAACAGGCCCAGTCACATAATGATAGAAAAAAAAGAACAAATGTCAACAGTTTCACACTGAGACTAGATTAAGCAGACCATACTTACTGATTCCTTACACAGGGATTATCTCACTTTTAGTGCTATGAGAAGACAAGCCACACTTCTATATTATTAACATAGAACTGCACCTCAAAAAGAAACACCAGAGTCCCCAAACCTGCTTACAGACACACACACACAAAGTCATTTATTAAACATCACAAACTCTTTTGGATAACAGATGTAAAACCAAGATATTAATGGCAATATATATCAAAAACATCCTCCTGCTGCTTTAGATCTCAGTCCAACTTTCAATGGAATTTGTGCATAACCCTTAAGAGGATATTACTTACAATTAGATTCCAACTGAATCCCAAGTAAATTAAAATAGCTGGTGTCTATGGTCTTTACCTTCTTACCACGGAAAACTTTCTTTGGCTTAGGATCCAGATGCCAACAGCTAACATGTATTAGCCTGATAAGTAAAGTGCTCACTGAAGGCAACAAAACTGTACTAACTCCTAAGCATTTACAGGAACAGGCATTTGGCACAAAACTGTCTGACAACCAAGCAATAATAATGTCCAAACAGAACTAGAATTTGTGGCGTTTAATCTCCTATCTGCAAGGTATATTCACTAAACTCCCTAGGGCACAGGCAGATGTTTACTGAGATAACATAGGTATAGTTTTGCAAGATTAAGAATATTGCTTTAAGATGCTTACTGCTGTATCAGGAACACTGAAGCCATGACACAGACTGCAGAGCCAGGGAAAACTTGCTTTGTCATTTCAGATTTGTTAAAAATGTTCAAGGAGTAGCTGTCCCAGCAGACTGGGCGAGATCAGGTGTCATCTGTCTACACCACTCTTCACTTTATGCTGGATCAGGTATCGTCTGTGCTACTGCAGCTGGCATTGAGCTGGTAGCAACAGCACAGCTTGTGCTGTGCCTGGCTCAACACAGCACAACTGAGCGCACAATCCAGGCCTAATTAGTATTAGCAGAGATCTAGCAGGAAGGATTGTTAAATCACAAGCTAAATCTGCAGCTCCAAGTTGCTCTTTTACAGGTAAAAAAACCAGGCTTTAAACAGTTCAGTCTTCCAACTTTAGCCCTGCACAGTCAGAGCTACCTAGTCTCTGGAAGCTACCTTTGTCAAAAGTCAAAACATTACATGCATGTTCTGTGTGTTTTACAATTTGGGGCATTTCAGGAACCTAGACAGGAACCTACAATAGGCTCACTGACAGCACAAGCACAAGTTATTCCCAACAAAGCCATGCTTTAAGCCAGTTTCAACAGCACTTATGGATAGTCATCCTGTAACTGACCTGTCATCCAGTCTGTTCAGGGTCCCACAAAATGCACTAGAATATACAAAGCAAGTAATTAAAATCAAATGAGAATTTATTCCACGCATTGTACATTCATTCTGAGCACTCTTTTCCACAAGCAGGGGGAAATCGAGTGAGCAAAAAGAAACTAGAAGGTTATCTTGTGTAAGCTCCAAAATATTAGTAAGTCCAAATAATTATATAGTCACTAGCACATAAAAACTAATTTGCTCACTAAAAGCCTGGGCTTATACTCCCTTACCAAGAGCATGATTCATTGCAGTCATGAGAACCCATGCCCTTAGTTTCTTAGGGCGTTTCACTAAAACCCATGAAGAAAACAGAATATTGTGTCCACCAGACGACCTTCCTACATTTCTTCTGCACAGACACGTGCAGGAACAGAGTTGGAAGTGCTAAAGGCAGAAGAGGAAGAAAATAACCGAAGCATATGTTCAGGAGAGATGACTGGGATGTATCAGTCTCTTTTTTTATAAAGAAATAATCCACTGACTGCTAGAAAGTGTCTGCTGCACTATCTGCACGGAGCCCCTCCACTCCATACCAGGCTTAACATTTGTTCCTCTCATAGCGCTCTAGACTGTGTAACTCTGTGGAGCTGTTCTGATGGAGCTTTCTGCAAATACCCCGTGAAACGCAGTTTCTCACTGCAGAAGGGGGCCCACAAGGAAAATGCTAGTCAGCATCAAATTCTTTCCACAGTCTATGGACATTTATTAATCCAGCCCTTTTCCATCCTAGTCCAAGGCCTTAGATTTCCCTAAGCTCTGGTTGGACCCCACAGGCAGCAAAAAATGATGTTTCTGAAGAGACTGAATAAGAAGGTCAGGGAATATCCTAGCATAAAGGTTTCCTGCTTTGCAAATCTCATTGCGCTATATGACTCCATAGCGTTGACTAAATAGGACATTGAAAAATAAAATTTAAGTTCAAGTTCACATGACTTTTTTGGCACACTTTCAGTTACTAAAATAAACATTTTTTACCCCATGAAATGTGTCAAGTACAAACTGTTGGGCTTCAAAGCAATATAACACCACGAGTTGCATGCTCAGCTTCAGTAAATACTAATTCCTAATTGCAACCTACACTTTACCCAGTTTCAAAGTACTTACCTAGTCAGAAGACAGTCATTATGTTTCATTTGGTGAAAAGAGCGCATCCCAAATGAGGTTTCTTTAAAAAAAAAAAAAACAGGACAACTTGCACTGACAACATTTATCCTTTGTACTATGCAAAGCTCTCCTGATTCATCACCTATTCATCTGCCGCAGCCACATTACTGCCCTGCATCTGTTTGTGTCTTAAATCACAGCCCTACTGCAAACTCTGACCAGTTATGTGCCCTTGGTAAAGTACAAGTCCCATTCCAAAACAGTCTACTGGAAGGAGATCTGGGAACTACTGAAGGATTAGAGTATAAAAAGTCCACAATTATTTTTTCTGTCTTAATTGCTATTTCCCTAACTATGGTCATTTCTTTTTATCTGTTACATTTAACATTTTGTTTATTTGTTTTAGGCACTTCAGATCAGAAAGGTCCAAGAGCAATACATTTGTTTAATGCAGAGAGAGACAGTTTCTAGTATTACTCCATTCTGGAGGAGAACAGCTGAAGTTCAGAACACTAGCCTTATTCATACCTTTTTTTGAACCCTGGCTTTCTCCCCCATATACTTAGACCTGCCCCAGGCATCATGCAAAAAACTTGTAAGCACACACCTGTCAATCATCAAGAGCATGTCAATCACTAGCTGCAACAGAGGTAGAAATTTATGAGTTAAACAATTTTTAGCTGCTAATAAAGAAAACAAACTAGATGGCTGCCTACTGGAACACACAGGCTAAGGTTGCTGACAGATGTACTGAACAACATCATCTAAGCTTTGGAGGTTGGCAGAATTTCACTGCCATTCAGTTTTCAGGCCTTTAATCACTAATTTTGGCACATGCGCACAAGGTTTTTCACAACTCAAACACTAAAAAATATATATACATATGTACCTAGTGGTGTGCAAAGATATTTCCCAAAGAACAACAATAGGGAACACATGATCCTAAACCAGAGTACTTAATATTATCAGCCCATAAGAAGTTTCTGAAGATACAGCCTGTACTTTTATGTCATAGAGTTACAATGCCTTGACCCAAGAGCTTTCCTGAAGAATTATCTCACTGTGCCACGTACTTGAATCATTCTCTGCTTAAGTTGCTCCAGAAGAACGAGAGAACTGTCTCATTTTAACTGGTTCAGTCCATACCCCCTGAGATACAAACAGAGACAATCTCCACATTTTCCCCAAACACAACAAGCAAGACGGCATGTGCAAGTAGACAAGAACAGGGAAAATTTTTCCTTGAAGGACTGCTAACAGTTCCATGATAGACAGGAGGAGCCCCATGAGTCTCACAGAAGAGATTTCACTTGTGCTCCAGGTAGCATTTCCATATCAAAAAAGCCAGAAGGCTTGCAAAATTGGAGATCTACAACAACAGAACATCTACTTGTTGATGTATGGTTTATGCTACATACAGTAAAAATAAATGAAGTCAATGAATGTTTTACAAGTGTGATGTTAGTATTCTGTAAAGGATACTTCTCCATTAGAAAACCCTGATACTTAAAATGGATTCAGAGGCACTAATAAATTGGTCCAGTAGGTGTTAATCAATAATATAAATGAATAACCAATGAAAAACTGCCACTAGTATGCCAAAGGGGAAATCATCCAAGAATGAAATCTGTGCAATAATACAAGTGCATTGTATCCTTCAACAAATACGTGTAAAGCATACTGGATAGAGACCAATTCCCAGTACAAAACTATGTGCTCCTTTAGACTGCCTCAAAATACCTAATTTTATAAGGAACTTTTTATAGGAGAGATTTTTTTTTTTTTCTAATTTTAAGCACTGATACGTTGAATTCAAAGAAGCACGTATGCTGTGCTTGTGCACTGGATATTTTGTTTAAATTTTGTAGGGTTCCTCCCCCCTCCCCCCCCACATGTTTAATTATTCTTGCAGACAGCTTTTTGCCAGAGCTCTGAACCCTAGAGGAAAATCCCTGGAGATTTACATGAAAAAAGCTGGCGTTGCCTCTTATTTGCCTATTGAACACACGCACAGTGACAGATTGTTTGGATGGGCAAAGCCTATCCTGTTTTAACATCTGAAACATCTGTCCAAGATCCTCAGACAGTCTGCATGCATTTACAAAGCTCTGACTTTGCTCAGGTTTATAATACTTGTTTTACAGTGCTTACAGCACTGCCCACAGCTTCTGCAAGAGCTGAACTTGCCGATTTTTGCCACTCAAAATTCCCTCTCAGGCACAAACCACTAATCTCCCAAGTTCATTTGGCTGTCTGTTTTAAGACTTTTGGCAAAAACCCACAGAACACCTGGCACAAATTTTTATATTTGAAATTAAACCAGACACAAAATCTATGTATTAAATGCTTGAAGTTATTGGAATTACTTCCTTTATCCAGACAGAGGAAGCTGAACTACATCTTTCATTTTCCAACAGGGACAAATGAACTAACACCTACTAGGATTATTTTTGTCCTTTTATTAAGCATTTCCCCCACTGCCACCAAACAACCACAGGCTCTCCTGGCTGATCACATCTCCACAATCTCTCATCCAACAATACTAAAGGAGTGGCTGCCATGGCAGCCGGAATTTTGACTCAAGATTGACAACACTGATGCTGAATATTTGGATTATTATCAAAAGACAGGTCAGAAATGCCTAAGATGTTCAGAAAAATTTTACATCTTGCAGGGGATGTGGTCACCAATATCAATATTAAGTTTTATCTTCCATGAAGACTCAATGGTTACTTTTTACCAACACTGGGGCAATAAACTCCACATTCAGTAAACTTGATCTTTTAAAGCCTCACAGAGCAGTGTTATAGCATGAGCTGTCAAAATCCATGCTTGTCTTGGAAAGTGCTGAGAAGCAGCTTGTCAGAAAGGGGACTGCTGGTACACAAAGCCTAAAG
Source organism: Corvus brachyrhynchos (assembly GCF_000691975.1). NCBI lineage: Eukaryota > Metazoa > Chordata > Aves > Passeriformes > Corvidae > Corvus > Corvus brachyrhynchos. Next base: position 3,766,326 of record NW_008238448.1, on the reverse strand, counting down.
GCAGTCCAAGGCTGCTAACCTTCTCATGAGGGACAAATACCCTTCAGAGCAGCACTGCAGTTTTACAGGTACCGATGCACAGTGCTAACCTCAGCACCGCAAAACCATATCACCACTCAACTCAGCCAATGTTCAAACTTCAGATGATCTTTCCAGAGAAGTTGTGCTTTTACTGTTCATTCAGCAGCTGGCATAACCTCTCTGCACTGAGGATCTGAAGGCTTCACTGCCTTATATTAACACATTTCTCTTTAAAACCTATATTCCTTTGGATCAGATAGGTGTGATTGATTATCTAAAAATCAGGAGCTAAATAATAAAAGAGAAACTAATGAATACTTTATGCATCTGAACTAGGTATACCAAGGAGTTGATGCAAATGCCCCCCACCCTAAGCTGTCACCCTCTTTTATATTATTTCCCACTCATCCCCAACACATAAAATTATATGGCAAAATCCCCACTGGAGAGAGTTTGGCCTCAAGTCTAAGCTGTCTTTTTATTATGCCTCCTCAGAGGAGAAAAGTTGAAGCAGCAGCAGTTTTATATCACCTTCACATCTTCTCTCCTTTATCCCTGGGCTAGTCCCATGCACAATAGTTCACACCTAGGTTCATATGGACTGAGAGTCCACTTCTGGCAGCCAGGAGTTCCTAGCACATTGAAATGTTACAGCCTACTCACTTTTGCTCAGGAAAGGATGCTTGGACAGAACAGGAAAGCAGAAGCCTTTCCAGGCAGCAGAAGTGCCATCCTGGTGACCTTCTGTCAACAGAGGAGTCTTTCAGCCATGGGTTAAGCCAACATTACAGCTACTTCACACTACCAGGTAGCTGAGCTGGAGAGCTGTCTGCCCATCTTTTCTGCAGTCTAGGGAAAAAAAAAAAAAAAAAGCACAATAATAATAAATAGGAGGCCTTTGACAGGCAGCACAAACAGAGTATGTTTTGTCAGTAACGCCATGTAAATCTAGCAACAGATATGATATGTTGACAGATGTAATGTGCAGCAGGAGCACAAGTGTGCCTAACCCTCCCACAGGTATCCAGCAAGCTTTTCATACTCAGATCTACAGTGACTGGACACATGTGGCAGGTGCAGGAGGTTTTAAGATTGTTCCCACATCCCTGCTGCTCACAGTGGTTTGCTGGCTTTATTTCAGGTATTTAGCAGACTCTGAGCCCTTCTAGGCTTGGAATTGATGGCTGCCAGACTGCACACAAGATGCTCATTAGAGTTGATACTAAGAGAACATCAGCACTCCATGTTTTTAAATTCTGTTCTTTCCCCATCTCTGTATTTAGGAATAAAATTTAAGGTGCATATTTTGCAAACATTGGTTATTACGGCTTCAAAACAAAACATACTTTAACACACTCACAGGACACTTGAAATGTTGGATAAAATTCTCCAAGCCAGGAAGAGACATTAAAGTATTACACAGGCTGAAAAAAGGTATTATATTTCATACTCCCCATCATTTTTATTTGGCACTTGCTATTCAGGTTCCAACTTCACCTGATCTGCAGTTTTCCCCAGATAATTCCACCCATAAAAAAAAAAAAAAAAAAAAAAAAAAAAAAAAAAAAAAAAAAAAAAAGCACAGGGGAAAGCAGGTGTGAAACAATTCATCAGCCAAATAGTCAACACAGATTATTTACATCTGAAACGTATTAAACTGGTAAAGTCATAATGGGTAAGGAACTCCAAGATTTGAGCACACCCATCTCCTAGCTCTGTCATAGAGACCTGCAGCAGAGTTCTGAGCAAAACAAACTATCATACCCATTATCTGCAAAAGCACAATAATAAAGCTACTCCTACCTCTCTGCCTACAAGAAGCTTGGCAGATCCTACATGAGGCAACACAACAACCTTTTCCAGGGCCTTTTGAGCAAATTCTGAGAGCAGTAATGCTCCATACACAGTGTGATACAAGGGTTTCCAGCACCACAGCACCCCCTCAGCACAGTGCTGGACCCACACCGATGGGGTCCAGTACCTTGTTGACACAAAGAAGCTGCTCCCAGACTCAGCTCAGCTGGTTCTTCCTCGACTAGACCATGCTACTTGGCACATCACAGGTATACACCAAAGCTGCAGCCTTCCAAACACACAGCCATGGTGAGGCCACAAGCTGGTCATGCATGACAAAACCCAGTCCTCTCTCAAACTGCAAGTATGCTGCTACACAAGAACATGAGGTGGTGATCCACATTGTCTGCTTAACCACTTTCTGTGGGAATGGGTTGCATTTGTGGCTTTGCAGGGAAAACTTTGTCATAATCCTCAGGAGGACCAAGATTTTTTCCAAAATCTTTCCAAATGGATTTTCCTCATCAGGAAGAGAACATGGAGATATGAATGATATTTGACAAAAAATGATAGAAGTAGGGAAGAACTTTAAGAAAGTGGACAACATTATCTTCCCTGATGATAGTAAATGATTTTAGAGCAAGATGGTCATGATTTATTGGACAGCTGGAAAGTTTACCTATTTGCAAGAACTGAGCAGACAAAAGCTCCCAAAATGTGCATGTAAGAAATAAATATGCAAATTTTAGCCTTTAAATAAATTGATTTTTTGAATTAACTTGATACAGTAAGTATTACAAGATCAATAACATTTTTATTGATAAAAAGGGAGGAAAAATTAACAGGGGAGTTTTTAGATGCTGGGTTTTTTACATTCAGTGTATACACTGAATATACATCACCTATTAAGAGTCACCAATTTCCTCCCTCCTTTCTACTCACATACCTCCCACAGACAGGTAGGTAACTCCTTCAACCACTGCTTATTTGCTTTGCTGGGAGAAGTAGCAATATAACCAACTCTCCTTACACTTTCTTCCTAATTTGGTAAGTGATTAATCACCAACAAGAATGATGGCAAAGCCCGTCTCTTCAGTGGATTATGTTATCACTACAATAATTTACACTGCTAAATTCATGTGTGGTTCAACTCACACTTCACTTAAATATTCAACTAATGAGAGCTTTCCCCTCGATATTCCTTGCTGTAACAGCAGCCCTCCCAAGTCACAGGAAATCTCTGCAACCATTATTTAACTCTACAGTAGCCTTAATGTTTGAGGTTTTTAAACCACCTATATCATCCCAACTTCCCAACTAAAGAGAAATGAAAAAAGTGAAATTTGGACCTGCATTTATTACCCATATCTCTCCCCCTGCCAAGTCCCCCACAGCGCACACACATTGAACTGAACTTTGCACAGAAAAGTAAGGTTCATACAGTGACTCTTCTTAATTAAGTCTGCAGTAAGAGCATCTGTCCGAAAATAGATACAGAACATCCCAGCACAGCCAGAAACATTTGGGCCTACATTTAGCGTAGGGTCTGTGTTACACTCTGTGGTGGTACAGCCACAGGCACCCTACCTAGGCCACGCTGTGATTGTCTGACCTAGCCAAGACACTGATTCCTGACACCCCTTGAGAATGAAGTCCAATGGGATTATGTAGCTGATTCAGTCACATTACTGAGTTATTGCTCAGAGGTCTGTGGCAGGTAACATGCTCTCCATTCTATACCATTTACAGCAACCAAAGGGAAGCATTTCAATATCTTTTCTGCAAAAGACTTTGTCCACATTATAGAGAAAACAGATTATCCCTCAGAAACAGGAGGTATAGCATTGCTTGAAGTAAAATTTGAAAAGAAAAAAAAAAACCTTTTACTGCTCTACATGACAGAACTTTGGTCACTACAAGACATCCAAGCAACATAGAATTGACCCCTAAAAGCCAGCGTGACATTCTGACAGTGATGCATTGCTGTTCCTTATGTCAAGGGAGTGCACATCAACAGCTGGCTGATGCAGGAATTGGACACACATCCTTTTGCTGGAATACAACCTCCTTACAGGCTTTGCCTTCATTCCAGCCTGTCAGGAGAATTTCTTCCACTGCACCCAAACATATTGCAAGTGTTTTGCCTGTTTGATGAAACAGCAGCTCTTCATTTGTTTCCCCCCAAAGTGCAAGATGCAGCCCCAGGGAATCTTCCTCGCACATCAAGCATTCATAGATGAAAATGTAATTTAAGGCAACTACTTAGATAATAAGCAAAGCTACAAGACTCTCTCTTAATAGATGTGGTTTTTAAAAAGCTGACCTAACCTTATGGGACACTTTCCACTTCAAATATGCAGAAACAAGATTCCATGTAGAATTTTTTCATAAATTCCATTTGATATGTTTAAAATACATAGTTTATGACAGCTCCATTATGAGAATGAAAAAAACATTTTAAAGTGTTGTTGAATATTGGAATATAAATCTCAGAGCTCCTTATATTATGAAGTAAGTCTTTCTGTGTGCATAAAACACAGTTCAAGTATTTCCTAGAAAACGGATGACAAATCCAGGTGTAATCTTTAGACAAAGTTATTTCAGATGCCTAATGCCTGTAAAATTATAGCTCTGCCAGGTCCTAAATTTGATGGCCTTTCAACATATCCATTATAAAAACAGTTTTCAGGGTCTTATAATTCAATAACAAAAATTTGATTCAGGATGCATCTTGGCATAAGTATGTTCAGACCAGAATATACAAGCAAGTGCCCACAGGTAAAGGAGAGTGCATTTTGCTCTGGGCATAGGGTCCAGGCTCTCTCCCTAAAAAGATGATATTTGCATTTACAAAGTTAATATTCATATCATTCACATACATGGGATCAGTTTGAAGAGAATAGCAAGCAACCTGCATTTCTACCTACCTGGCCTGTAAGTCTGCACTGGGCAACTGAAGAACAAAAGCCCTTGCTTCCTACAGTAAAGTGAAAGGCATGTAGAAACTCAAACAGTATTTTAAGATGTTTAAAAGAGTAAAAATAAAAATGAGCTCTTAAAAAAACCTACAAAAAAAACCCTAAAGCCTGTTTCTAAGAGACATTTTCCTGATATGTAATACTACTTTAGATTTAAAATAAGAACCACTTAGCTACTGTACTAAATTCCCCAAATTACTATTTTTTGAACTTGATCTAGAAAAGAATAAAAGGACAGGCCACCCTGATGAGGCCTTCCTGCTGGTCTTGGGCAAAGGAATAATGCAAATTGAGAAGACGGATCTGATCCTAAAAACTCTTTTCAACAACATGAGACTCTGGCAAGAGCAAAGGGAGAGGCTGGCTGGTTATTTTAGCCAATGCACATGTGCTACTGCCTGCAGCTCACAGCTGCTGAATTAGGCAGTGGGAGCAAAAAGACACGTGGGCAGGCATCTTTAAGCAGGAAAAGATACAAGCAGCAATGTTTGGACTCATATTTCAAATGCACCAGGGTCCAGCAGCTCTCCAATCCAGCATCACAGTAACAGGCACCACTTTGATTTCATTGTGCCCAGCCACAAATTAAACAACAGAAGTGTTTGCCCACTCCACAGTATGGCACCGTAGGAGACTGCCAACCAGATTAGAATTAGGGTTTCACTGGCTCTGAAAGTCTAGTAGGAAGAGAAGCAGCTATGGTTGAGAAGAACATGAGTACCTAAAAACCAGTCATCCTCATTCCTGC
>NW_008238448.1:3753134-3760771 GCF_000691975.1 Corvus brachyrhynchos | reverse complement strand
ACACTGAAAAGACACCTTCCAGAGATTAGACCCATGTCATAGTGGAGAGAAAGCTAATCTTTCCCACACCCCACCATTCAGGGTTTACAACATAACTGAAGAGAAAAAATGCATACAAGTGTGACCAAAAAATCCACAAAAAAAAGAAATAGCAGGGATAATTATAAATACCCACATGTAATCTGACTATAGGAACAACGCAAGTAACAACCAAATCATATTAAAATCAGCAGGAGACCAGGAGGAGAAGGGAGGGCTCAGCTCAACTATTTGATGTTGTTTAACTTTTGCCAGTTTCAAGTGCCCTTTACAAACATCCATCTTTCCTTTTCCTACAGCCTATTTCTATTATTTTTGTGGTTCTGAAGAGGAGCAGGGGGTCTGCCAAGAGGATTCCTACTCATTGCTATGTGCCAAACACAAGTCATAAACCAAATAATCTTTTTCCACTGTTTCTGGAGCTGTGCTCTAAACAGCAACACTCCCCCCAAGTAATGCACACATACTTCACCCCTCACCTCAACAACAATCACATATGACATGAATTCTCTTTCTTTCTGTCTCTGCCAGGAGGCTTCCATGACCTGAGATGTACTTGGGACATTGCCAGGTGGCTCATCTCCTACCCTTTTATTTGTAGCTAGCAAGGGTATTTTAATAGAATGTACAGACTCTTTACTATTCACAGTTGGCATTTAGATCTCTGCCTTGATGAGCTATGTACCAATAGCCAGGCACCGACTCACCAAAGAGCTCTTAGCCTTTTTCAGATATCAGGACGTTGTCACAGAAGGAAAAAAAAGTAAGAATCTCTATCTGAAATGGCAACTCTAAATTTTGCTATTTAGAACTAGATGCAAATCCAAGTCAAAACAGCTACTCAACTGCCTAGTCAAGTGATGACATAGCCCCAGGCTTTGCTATGGTAGGTTGTTTTGGGGGAGGGGAGGGGGGGTGTTGAAGGCTTTGTTTAAGGTTTTTTGGGGGGGGGGGGTATGCATTAATTTCTAGTAATATAATCAAAATGCCTCTTTTGCAATTGAGAACAACTTAAAACAGAGTGGGTGTCAAGATTCCTTTCATTTCAGTAGATAGCTGTCCAAGGTCTGCTTTCCCTCTTCCTCTCCCAGGTCCTTTCATCATCACACTATTATGCTGTATCAGTTAACATAAATAATGCCACAGTAGCTAAGTCCCCAGTAATTTATCATATATCTCACTAATGAGAAAATTAAGATAAGCTGACATATTTTACTAAGAACAAATTTAAGATACCATCTCTGTTGTTCGATACACTTAAATGCACATTTTAGATGAAAAAGCCTATACCACTGCTGTACAAGTGTACTGTACCAGACCCATGTGCCTACAGAACCTGTAGTAATTGTGTGCTGCATCTTCAAGCATGAAGAAAGGCTTATATGCCTGAAAGCTTGTCTTTTTTTATCCTCACCATCCCAATTCAGACACCCGACTGGCAGGAAAGGTACATTTGTTTGGGAGATACAATATAACACCACTGTATACGATCAAGTATAACAAGCAGCTCCTTGCTTCTTTATACTTTTCTTTAACAGGTGTTTTTTGGGTTTTTTTTTTTAGATGTGAGGTTCCTTCTTTAATTGAAAAATGCCCTTCTGTTGTAAAATCAACCATCTGTAGATCTCCACATTTCTTGAAGTATCCTCTACACCTTCCCTATTAGCTGACCACAATTAGTCAATGCTCAATTTACATTTATTTTTCTTTTTCAGACAAGCATGGATACTTTACTTCCGCACCATAGCAGCCGAATAAAGCACAGCAACATACTGAATCTATAGTGTCTTATATTCTCTGAATCTCCAGAAATGCAAGTAAAGTCATGACAGGCCATGCTCAAAGACCACAGAACCTGAATATGGATTTATTGTTTGTATCATTAAATACAGCAGTACCAATAAAAGCAGCATCCTGAAAATACAAGGAAATGAGATCAAAGAAAACATGGAAGTACAAAAAAGTACTAGTAAGTCACAAAGTGAAGAGCCTGGGGTTCAAACAGAATAAACACCACCAACAAACTAACCACAGAAATATGGTACCCTTAGAGCTCTTAGAGGAATCATTGCTTCATCTTCATGTTAAAAACCAAGCCTGAACACACACACATCCTCCCAAAGACAGCCTAGGAAAGGCTCTGTAAAGAGAAACCATTCAGATTCACTTCACTTTGAACCATAAAATAACTGCTGTTGCTCTGGAACTGTTCATGCTTTGTCTAAAAATACAAAATACATTCTTCTGTGGTACAGGACTATGAACCACTGATCTTCAAGTTTCAAATTATGAAAGTCTGAGGAAAGAAATAGCCTTAAAAGTCACTATGGACAAAGACATTCGGGACAGAACATGTGTGATGGCCTTACTGATCAAGAAGGGCCTCAAGATGTTCTGTTACAGGAAGCACAGAAGTCCAAATAGCAAGATTATCCAAAGCTCTCAATTCCATGCTTTGCAAACTACAAACCATGAAGTTTTTATTATAAATACTTAGACATTCTTTCAGTATATTTTCACATGAGACACTGCTGCGTTCACAACCAATTCCACCATTACAGTATGCGTGGGTTTTTTGTCAAAAGATGTCAGTCGTTTTCTGGTTAAATCTGCTCTATCCACAGCATTTCAAACATTTACCAATCATGTGCTTTTGAGTGCACACACAGTGTCCCTATGTGTGTGTATATATACATACTTCCATGTTTTTGTGTAATACCAGGTATCTGATAGGAATACTCTACTTGGAAACAAGTATTTACATCACAGTGCCTGCTAAAACTAAAACTGGATAACTGGCTTTTACATAACATTTAGATACTGTATAATAAAGTCAAGCACTCTGTTTTACATGCAAGTCCACAGGAAAAGTTTAAGAACTCAAATTTAAGGTAATGGTTTAAGTTCTAAAGAAACTTTAGTGGGTTAAGTAAACCATTACAATTGGAGTATTCCAATTGGAGTATTCCTGGAAACTTTCATCTTTATCCAAAGGCAACAGTTTAGTAGAAGGTGTTTTTAGTACAGTCAGTACACGTTCCCCTAACACGTTAAGGTACATACATACAGATGTATAGAACACCAAAGATGAAACTATTTAGGACTGAATGCACAGGTAACAAGAGGTTAAACTCTGCAGTTAGGCCAAATTCTGTTTTTATTTGTAGTATATTCTGTGAGAACAAATCAAAATTCAAACCCAAAAACATTTTTCAAAAAAGCCACAATAACTTTTTTTTAAATACTCCCAGTATTCTTGGCTGCAGAATCTCTCCTGGCCAGAAGACAGATTAAAAGCAAGCCATAAAAGTCAATTATAAATATGCCTGCTGTGATACCAGATTAAAGAGACTGAACTCTTTTGTTGGGAATTACCTAGAGTAGCATGCATCCTCATTCTACTTTTGGCTTGAGTGCCTCCACTAGCCTGCATTGCAAACCGTTCTTTTCATTCAGTGATCTTAACACATTTTAAGCAGATGTATTGTCAAATGTATTACATGCCAATCTGTTTATCATTAAAATGAAAAATCAATATGTCCAATTCAAGCGTAAACAGGAGTTGAATGTTCAAGCTGTCATTGAAGATGACATATAATTATAGAATATGATTTGTACTTGGTAAATCATTATTTCCTGAAAAGGACAACAGACAGTAGCAAGAAACTTTTTCACAGCAAGCCAGTATAGTGGCACTTATGGCCAGGGAATTAATTTTATGAATGCAGAAAGATACCTATGCAGCCAAAAGAAGCAATGAGAAAACAATCACTGTTAAATTTAACCATTATGTATGTTTAGCTGATGAGAGAACATGTAGCTTTATGTTACTGGGCTGAGTCCAGATTTTTATTCAAAACAGGAGTACTGAAAATAAGAACTTTAAAAAAATACTACAAAGTTTCAGTTCTGGACCATTAATTTTTCAGTCAAATCAAACTATCATTTAATTGAATCCTGATGCTAAAACTTGGATTCTACATGAAAAGTTTGAAACTAAAGCACATAGAATAATTTGTTATGTTGAGCTATTCAGCCCAATATGTCTGGAAAAAAAAACCTAAGACAAACTCAAAATAACATTAGTCTACTTTCTGTGATGACACAAAACTAATAACAAAAGGAAACTAAACTTTGTCCTGGCCAAGAAACTAAGTTATTAACTACCATTACTTTCTAGCAGATGCTTAACTTAAAAACACACTTGTAAAATGACAGAAAATACTCAGCAGGCATACGACATCCATCGGTATGTTACTCGGGACACCCCCCCTCAAAAAAAAGAAAAACCAAAAAAAAGACAACCTTTCACAGACAACTAGCAATTTTGGGAATCCTCTTTGAGCCTGTACAAAAAAAGCTTGCCTTTAGTAGGAGTAGAACAATTTCTGAACAAAGAAAACTATCTCTAAAACAGTGTCCAATCAAATATTTAAGTACTGTGGAGATGGAGCAAGGGGCCACTTGACTGTTGTATTTTTAATTTGATACCAAAAGAGAATTTCAATTCAGAAAATGAAACAGGAGTTTGTCCTCTGGTTTTGAATTGCAATTTACAGAAACCTCCCAATCCGGCCTTTTTGGGGGCCTTAAATCAGTATTTTGTTCCTTCTTGAATCTCATCATTTTCTTCCACTACTGAGTCACTAGTTAGCACCAGCTGCATAATGAGAGAAAAAAGTCCCTCCATGTCATTCAACTAACCAGCCATGAACTTTTTCAGACAGACAAGGACATGCTGAAAGTACATGGCAGCCTTCAGCTGGGGAGCTGAAAGTATCCTGGTTCTGCTGAACAGTTGACAGCTTCTATTTGCACGTGAACCAAAGCATCTCAGTCTTAAAATAGCCTTGGTACACCAGAAACCATCTAAGATTTCAAACAACGATAGAGAAGTCAGTATACTGCTAGGTCATAAACACTAGCAGAAACCCAAAATCCCATTTATTCTTCCTAATAGCAATCCTATAGACAAGAACACAAGGTAAGTGGGTGTGGGGGAGGAGGGGTGAAGAAGAAGGGGGGAAAAAACCTCAGTGTTCTAGTTACAGTTAAATCATTTGTGTTCTTCACTAGTTACAGGGTTCACAGCTGCAGACTACCAAAAAAGTGTGGTATTTCTGTTTTGCAGATAGGAGAAAACACTAGACTCTTACTTCAACACTTTCTCGTGTAGCAATCAGCTAAGAAAAATTAAAAGTAGCATTGTTGTCATAACTAGATGATCAAGAAGAGTAAGTTTTATAACCCTTTCACTCCACAGTATCTTTATTTCATTGACACTAATAAGAATGCCAAGCATTTAGCACATCTACAGATTATACCAGATATATCAGAAGTTAAGCACCTGAGCATTAATTTTGACGCTTCTAAGCCTACTCTTATTATTACATTTCCCTCCCTTCCCTCAGGTCAGACTTTTTACAAAACTGAAGGGTACAGTCTAACATCTACATTACAAGTACATTTAATAAACCCTCAAAGATGCAGCAGCCTTCTGATACCCCATTGGTATTCTAGCCTACACACAAAAAAAATTATTTTCAAACAGTGTGTGTTGAATTAGTACAACCAGTTTCTTTTATCCAGCAAGAACACACAGATATGCTTTAATCTCAAAAAACCATTTTTATATACTTGAAACAAAACCTATTGTATAATATGACAGCTTGGTGATGTAGAAATCCAAGGTTTGCTAAGAATCTTTTAAATACTAACCTGCTAACATAAAGGTCCCTAATGCATTAAAATTCAGCTTTACTTTGTCAAAAAAACATCATCTCTTATGTTACTGCTAAAACTGGGTCTGTCTAACCTTTAATAAGGAAACAGTGAAGAGTTTGACATATTTAAGATAGTAATAAAATAAGAAAGATCAAGCTAACTAATTTTTTCTGTTACTTGCTTATAAAAGTAGAGCACAATTCCCTTGTGTATGCATTTACACATATTCAAGATATTAACACTATTAAGTCAGAAATGTAGCAAGCTAAACATGCCCAGTACAGTATCAAAGAAACCAATTATAAAGCCAGAAAGGGGAGGAAAGAAAAGGAGACCTAATTTGCCTTCCTTTCATAGGAGGAAAAAAAAGGAAGAAAAACCAACACAAAAAAACCACAAGACCAATGAGTTGTACCAATGAGCAGAAACAGACATCCGAACGCTCCCAGTCCGAGAAAATCTTATGCCAGCTAAAGAGCTAAGGAAAGGATAGCATAAACCAGGAAACCCAACATCTCAGCTAGACAGAGAAATCACCAAATCTAGGACAAAAGGAAAATGTGAGATTATAGAAAAACAGAAGTTTTATGCTTAGTGGAAATATTTGCTAATAAGACCAGTCCACAGGCTTTTATCAACCACATCAGCCACTGTTAGAATCTTCTTGATCATAGGTCAGTCTAATCCACTCCTTAAGCATATATGTGCTTCCTAACTCCCATTCTGTCATATTAACCAGTCAGAAAACAGCTGGCATTCCACCAGCAAGGATAGGCTGGTCCCCTCCAGTTTGCACAATGCATTTTCTAGAAGATGCAAACTAACTTGAACACCCATATAATTAGGCCACCCAAGAAATGGAGAATTTAGGCTAAAACATCAGCTCTGTGGATTTAAGGTATTCACAGCATACCTTCTTGAACTGAGCTACTTAGCTTAAAAGACTTTTTCTGGATATGAGCTCAAACCCCAGTTCTACTCTTTATCAGGAATTATTTAGAAGTCTGTGTAACTAAACATTACCTCAGCAGAAGAGAAAAAAAAAATCCAGCAAACATCAAATCCATCAAAAGAGCCAGGAGTATCAAATTTTTCTGGTAAATATACATACACACTTACACTAGCCTTAAGGATAGGAAGGCAAGAGGGGGTAATGCGGAAGGAAAGCACATGGAATTGCTGACACCAACTCTTCCTCCGCAATGGATTTTAGGAATGGAGCAAAGATTCCCTAAATCTTCAGCTTCCCAAGGTGAATGGTCCCTCAACCCCAGCAAAAATAGCCCTCCTAGGGTTGGTATTTAAAGTGCCAACACCTGACTGGAGTTAACAGGTGTTAGCAGTTATGGAAATGGTGCTGTTGATCGTTACTCTGTGTTTTCCTCTTGCACTCAAGCTTTCCTCATGCTGCCCCTCCTAAGACCAATATTTTTGGTTGCCTATAACAATGTTAAATTTTAAGTAGGAAGGCAGTACTTTTCTGTGCTGAAGCACAGAAATTCAAGGAAAAAAGTCACCCTTTAATAAGCCAGTAACCTATTAAAAGAAGAGAAAGATAAAATTTTTTCTCTCCTAAAAATTTACATGTTAACAAAAAAGTATCTTTTTCAGTGATATGTAGCATACGGGGCAAGGTAAGGTTGTGCATTAGGATGAGTTTTCTGTATCTCTAGGAAAATGCATAAGGCTGAATTCTAATACTTGTATAAACTGTGTGTAAACATTTCTAGAATGGAAATCTGGAGAAAACGTGCAAGACCAAAAATCTGGAAAGCTGGTGTAGGAGAGAGAGACCAGAGAAACAAGGAAAAAGTCTCAAAAAACTGAGTCCTCTCGCAGAGTGATGGAATAGGAAGAGCACAATCAACTCTGTA
>NW_008238448.1:3743954-3753088 GCF_000691975.1 Corvus brachyrhynchos | reverse complement strand
TGTGAAGACCCCTTCCTTTTATATTATCATATCACCTGCAAATACGGGATTACTTATTGCTTGTACCATGGCTCAGCAGGCGTGACAAACAGCCCAAAAGTGGAACGTGATGTGTTTCATTGTGCTTCAGCAGATTAGGAAAACCCACAGACAGGTTTTGTAAAGAAACAGCCTGTCATTTGATACTGTCTGGGCAGCCGCAGCCTCCACTCCGTGTGAACTGACACTGACCGGCCTTTCCAGGTACCAGGCAGGGACGGAGTTTGGCAGGCAGTGGTGCTGCTGCCCATCGTGCCCGTTTCTGTGCCCATTGTGAAACTTCAGCCTGCCCGGGCACTACAAAAATCCTTACCTGCTTGTTCACGAGAAAACTGCTGCCACAGCAGCAGCTGCAACTCCTGCTTAAGTATCTGGAAATCTTTTTCTCTCCCCCCCCCGTCTGTAAAGTGCCAAGAAGGAGCCCAGCTGTTCAGCATTGCATTCCTTTTCTGCGGGAGAAGAGGAGCCTTTATAACTGGGGGGAAAAAAAAGGAAAAAAAAGAAAATCAGCTCAGGACTTTTCACTGGTCCCTTGCCCTGTGTGAACTCAAGAATCTTAAAATCTTCATGTTCACTGTATTTTGAGCCTTTCTCTGCCATTTTGCAGCTCTCAGAGCTGCAGAGGGAGTGTCTCTGCCTATCACTCACAGGGCTATATATGAGCCAAAGCCCAAGCCCATATTTCAGGCTTCTCATCTTTTTGCAGAGGAGTGCAGTCTGCTACTGAGCACACTCAAAAGAGATCTTATCATCCCCTTTAAAAAGATTTTTCTCCCAAACCAAGCAAAGGGGGAGTGGCCAATGTCATCTATATTCTTGCCATGTTTTACAGCTCAAACATCAGATCGCTCATGCTGTAACGCAGTTTATAAAAGTGTGTTTGGAGGGAATGAAAACAAAGCAAAAAATTTGGTGGTTTTTTTTTTTTTTTTTACTGCTTGCAGATCAAAAGGCTTACATGCCATACTTTCACCACAAAGCAAATGTTTGTGCTAAGTAAACTCCCAACAATTGAGATTATAATGAAAGCACTAACAGCAATTTTTGTTGACCTACAGCTCTCTTATAATCACAGGTATATTCAGTAGCTTTTAAAATCTGAGAAGACAGAAATAACTTCCTGGCTGTTCTTATAATGCTGTGTTTTCTGAGCCTCCCTGCTTTAATTTGGCCTTTCTTTTCATGAGAAGGTAATTGCCACAAAGTCTTCATGGCCCCTCGTGTTCCCAGTGCTCTGAGGCAAAAAGAAAAATCAGCTGAAGACAAATAGGCTGTGTGAAAATGTTTGGTCTCAGAAATCGGGAGAGAAAACAATAACCAAAATGTGCTATAGCTGCTCAGTAGCAGGCAGAGACAGATAAATCAGCTGCAGAAAAATCTCCTTCGGTCCCCAGCAGTCTGCCAAATTTAAAAGGTCTCTTTCTTTTCTCCCTGAAGTTTACATGGAGACTACATTCTTTTAAATAGCATGATGCTGAACAGAGAAAGGCAGCACAACTCTCATCCCCAGAAACAGTGGCATGAGTAAACCCTGCCCAGGATGATCAAAGCCTTCAAAACAAGACCAGTAGAGAGCAGACAGGGAAAAAAGTGAGATAGGCAGGTGTGTAAAGAGTTCAGTCATGGCTGTAGTTATCATGAGCAACTCCACAAATGTGTTCCATGATGGTTCATGGAGCACCCCTAGTTAGAATCAAAGGTGAAGGGATGACCCAGCTGAATGGAGAACGGGTTTATGTGGCATGCTGTCCTCAGCAGATTCTATCAACACCACCAGTGCAAGCAGCTGGGAAGAAGATTGCCTCTTGCTGCACCAAGCTGCCTCTGTGTTCAGCAAGGTGGAACAACACCGACAGAACCGGCAGACACACTCCTCTCCTAGTAAGCTAGATTCCTGAAAGCAGAGAAATGTGGCTGGCAGGTTCTCCTCTTCTGCTTTTTTGTCTACTGGAGTGATTTGAACACACTCATTCCCAAAATGAAAATTTTCCCCAAAATTAGTAGTAAGAACATTTTGCGTTTTCTCTTCAAGTTTTACCTCAAAGTGAGTGTTTCTTCTGCCTGGGGAATATTAAGACATTCCTACAGTGTACCTATAAACTTGTCTTTTAGCTTAGGATTTGGACTCTGTGGGGCTTTTTAACCTGGCAATCTTTCCAACTCTATTCTTTATTTTATTATACCCACATTCTGTTTCCAAACACTTTTTGGTAAGCTGTCCAAACATGCTTAAATATGTGGCTTTATGTGATTGCCGCAATGTCATCAGGAGCCGTTTTACCTAACCTACCACATCAAGCTAACCATAAATTTGAAGAGCAGATCACATCATAAATTCCATCAGAACAAATATTTTTCTGAAAGCATTCAACATCTTCTCTGATGGAGAATGTCAGAATAGCTCCATATAAAATTAGGGAAGGGGAAAATAAAAATAAAGTATGGCAGCAGCCCTCAGCTGGTGAAGAAAATTTAGCATTACATTTCCAAGTGAAATACTTTTTAAATGCAGTGTCTAATAAGGAGCCAGCACTTGGACACAGTGTATTACAGTGAGTAAGAGAGCTTGGCCACACTCCCAGACAGAGAACGACCCACCGGGTGCCGCCACCTTTGCCCTTCCTCAAGCAATTTCCCCAAATGCTACTTAATACTTTAACCTTCCTAAAGCATGGAGACTTTCCAAAGGGTGGGACACAGCCTGACCAGCCATTCTGATTGCCCAGCAGCCACCCTGGGTTGGTGGGAGTGCTGCTGAGGGGTTGGCACCGGGGCAGCAAGTCCTTCCCGGTAGGTGAGGGGCATTGGGGCTGGAGCCTTCCCTCACAGTGACAGGGCTTACCAGGCTGTCCCAATTAAACTGTTAAATTAAGCTCTGTTTCCCATGCTTTCAGCCAGATCCTCAGGCCCTGAAACCTGTCTTGACTCTGGCCACATCCCGTCACCTCACGCCACAGAGGAAGGCAGTGACAGGTGTCCCTTCCGACACAAGAGCTAGGCCTTCCTAGGCTGGGTGGGATTTTCCCCTCCTTCTCCTCACCCCACTGCCAGCAAGGAAGGGGGTTTGTGATACCCTGCACTCCTGAGTGGGTTTGTACATGTCCCAGCCATGGGGGAGGAGGCATAGCAGTGACTGCAGTGAGGCTGCTGTGCAGCCGCCCCTCAGGCAGCCATGAGCCGCCCAGGACCCGTCATAGCCAGCTCCGGCCATCTCCAAAGGCCAGGTAGTGCAACAGTCCTGCCACCTACCAAAACCTGACTGTACATCCCAAAAACTCACATCAGAACTTCAAAGCACACACAACACCCCTTCCCCAACATTCTTACCAAAAAAATACCATCAGCCAGGATAGAAGATGTGCTCCGGGGGCCTCTGTGGCGAGGGGGGGCAAATGTGGTGAGGGGCTGAGGGTGTGGGGGACCCGCACCAGGGCAGGGACAGCCCAGACAGAGAAGGCAGAAAGGAGATAGAAAGGTTTGCTGTAAGGAATGATGTGAGATCAGGCACAGACAGATACTTTGAGTGTGCATCTACCTTTTCAGCCATGTGTAGCTCAGCAAAGATACCAAGACCTAGGAATGAATCGACTGCACATCATCACACTGAATGATCGTGAAATCATGTGTGAGAGGAGAGCAAAGTCCAAGTAATGCACATTTACTTCATCTGCTTCAATAAGCTTCATCACAATTGTGTTGCCCCCAAAGTAAGAAAGAGTACTGTTTTGTAACAAAACCGCAACATACCAATAATTTAGGGTCATTCTGGCATCATTTCTCCCCCTTCTCCTTCAGAAACACTCAAAGGCCACAGCCAGAGATCACACATTTTAAGTGGAGCATTTTGCAGCTTGAGACATGGAGTGGAAGCAACAAAGGCAAGTGAGACACAGGAGAAGCAGTCACTTGATGAGCATGACGGAGGCTCCCTGAAGAGGGTGAGCACAAACACTGCCAGCACTCATGGCATGAGGGATGGGTCCCTCCATGCTGTGGCGGACAGGAGGTGTGACACCTTGCCTGCTTTCCAGATGAAAGTGACAGGGAGACCGTGACACTCCAACACTGGCAGCACTGTTGTAGTGTAGTACCTGTTTTTTGAAAAATGTGACATCCTCTTCAGCTTACACCTGCAGCACTTACCAGAAGGTCTAATTTTACCAAGTATGGATGAAAATAAATTAAGCAACTATACAGAGATCCTGGGTTTTTATAAGCTTTGCAAAAGGTTTTCAAAGCAACATAGAGAGTTGTGTCAAAAAAAATCCAAGCGGCACCTCTTTTAGGGTTTGTCTACTAAACTCCCAAATCTTTCAGATTTGAATCCAGTTCCTGTAAGATAACAAGGGGTGGTTTCATTCATTCCCTTTGCTACAACGTGACACTGCTGAGAAGGAAGTTCAATGACAGTATTGCAAAGCGTCAGGCTTGTAGGGAGAAGACAGACGTGTTAAGTACACTGTACTGGATGCAGGATGTGAGCAAGCTATGAGCTGAGAATTTCTGTCACAAGTGACTGAAGTCATACAATGAGGTTTGAGAACGAATTCTAGGCTAATTCCTACTGATGGGTGGTGCCATTCTACAAACCAGAATTTTGAGGAGCTGAGGCTCAACAGAGAGCGTAAGACTCAGGCGTAATTAGACAGTCCTGATTGCCATACTCGAGCTGGTGACCCACTAGAAATGGGGAAGGGATGGCAGACACAGAAAACAGGGACGTCACCAGCCTTACTTGATGAGTAGATGTGATCTGGTGGGACTGGCATTTGTTTGGAAAGGACAGTGCCCCTTCAAAGCTAACAAGGGTACAAAATGCTAAGCAACAGCCTGCTGGGCTTTCACAGCCTGGGTCCAGCCACTGCTGTGAGGTGGACAGAATCAGAGATGCCAAAATAGCTGCTAATCCCATCCCTCAGCTTTCTGATACTAAAATAAAGAACAGCCACACATGGGAGGAGTGGTGGGGAGGAGGGGAGGTGGGGGAGAAATAGAAAGAGAAAAGGGGGTGGGGGATAATGATGCATATAAAGGATGGGTTTTGCTTTGTCCTGCAGAAACAGCAGCCAGAGTAGGAAGAAGGAATGTGCATATGCATGTACACCATGTGGGACAAAGGCAGTGTATTTCTCTTCAGCCAAGAGCATGCTGTCATCTGTCAGCATTGTATGCCTGTGTACAAGCAACACCAAACACTGTTTGCCTCTCAGTGCCTTCGACAATATGTTATTCATGTTCATTTCTTCATCTGAATTTTCCTTTTTGCTCCCCTGCTCGAAGTGTATACATCTAGTTTTGATGACACTCAAACAGCTGGCTGCAGACAAGTCGCAGGCTTGCATGTCTGGCCGAGTGTAACACACGCAAATGCACACACACACTCACACACACACCCCTTGTCCTGACCTCTCTCCCCCTCTCCTCCGAGATCTGCTGCATTTGAAGTGTTTTCTTTAGCAACTCCCTTCCCATGCTCCCGTCCCTGGCCCACGGCGGGCTGCTTCCCAGACCTGCGCTCGGTCTGGGTGAAGAAAAGGGAGCTTCGGGGGTGCGCGCAGCCTTGGCCGCCGGGAGGGAGGGCGGGTTCACGGCGCTGGCCCCTCCGCAGCGCCCCGCGGCTGCTCCGCGCCCGCGGGCTGGTCGGGTCGCTGCGCCGGTGGACAGAGAGCCCCTTAGCCTTAGTTCCTGGACCTATCACAACGCACGAGGAAAACAAAACCAGACAATGTTATAAAACCTCACGGTACTTCTAGGGAAATCTACACTCAGTATCTAGCTCTCTACTCAGCTGGCAGAATCGGTGTTTTCCTTTCAAACACACAAAAATAGGCTTTGCTCTTCTTGGATTTGGAATATGCGGGTTTTCTTTTCTTTTTCTTTTCTCCATTTTTTATGGGGTTTTGTTGTTTTCTTTTTTTCTCTCCTATTCCTCTCTGTAAAGCCTCACATGTTATTTCTTTTTTTCCCCCACTTGAATCACTTGCAGCAAGAAACTTTTGTTGGCTATGGGGCTTTCTTTTTTTTTTCTCTTTTTTTTTTTCCTTTTTTTTTTTTCCCTGAACTTCTCGCATTCCTTTGGACTGCCTCTCCTAGGAAGAGCTACCTTTTTATCCCTAGTTTCATGAGGAAGGTAAGTGCCGTGTTAGCATCTCTTCGGCGGGACGGGCCTCGCCGGTTCTGATTGCTCTTCCCTGCTTCCAGCAGACGGTCGCTGCCGGGAAGGTGCGAGCCGAGAGCGGCCCCGGCCGAGGACATCCGCGCCCGCCCGGGAAGCGGCAACCACAGGCTCGGAGCACAGATGCAGATACTTGCGCTTCTTCTTCTTTTTACTTCATTATTAAAAAATAAATAAATAAAAAAGAGAAGGAGAGAAAGAAAGAGAGAGGGAGTAAATAAATAATTTTTTGAAAAGAAATAATAGAAGAGGGGTAAGGGATCAAAGCAAAGAATAATAAATATGGGAATCACTGCTTATATTACCCTGTGTTAACAGAGGTTGCTTCGCTCCGGTTCGCACCGTCATCCCTATCCCAAATGTGCTCCGATTTAACAATCTTCCTAACGAACTACGTCCTCGGGACGTTTTAATTAGGCAATTCATTAGTAAGTCAATACAGACATTTATATTTTCTTTCAGATCAAGTGGTTAAGCGCTAATTTCGAAATGATTATAAAACACTGGAATTCGCGAGGCGTAATAATTTTAATTTATATGCAAATCAATGGGTCCATGTGAAATGCTTAATTTTTTAACAATTACTGTATTGTAACATCGAGACGAACAGCCTGAATGAGCAATTTGAAACCAGATCTGGACAGGAAGAAAATATTCTAGCAGCCCAACAAATCAATAATGTTTGAGTGTGTTAAACATAGCCAGCTATAGGTATTTACATACTCGTTTGCTGACAGATAAGGAGCTCAGAGAGGTGGGAGGAGAGGCTGGGGGGAGACGGGAGGGTTTGCTTGCGAGGGTTGAGATCGTAATCCGGGAATGAAGAAAGTAAATGGTCGTGAATTGCCCCACCGCGCACTTTGGAGGATGACTCCTTTTTCCGCCGGTCCCCCAGCGCTGGCGGCCTGTGCCAGACGCTGAGGGCTGCCCGAAACACGGCTGGACTCTGCGCCCAGTCACCGCTACATAGGCTTTGGGATTTTGTTTGTTTGTTGGTTGGTTTGGGGTTTTTTGGGTTTGGGGTTTTTTTTGTTTGGGGGAGGTTTTATGCCTTTTTTTCCCCCCTTCCTTCCTTCGTCCCTGGACAGCGGGGAAGCTGACCGGGTTCTCCTTTGCCTCACCCACTCTGTGACCCGGGATCACCCGGGGAAAAGCCCCACGGCACCCGCCGCAGTCGGGAGCACTGCTGGCTGAGCCAGGTGTCTGCAAACGGATAGTCGCGATAGGTTTTAAGAAAACAGCTTTTCCGTGTGTCGGGGCGATAAATAACTCCGAGCCTCTTTCCAAGCGGTTCGGAAAGCCGGCTTGCCTGCTGGGGGCCAGGACGGAGGGCTGTCCGCGCTGCTCTTCGTGACCCAGCCGGGCCGGGGCAGCTGCAAGCCCCCCGCCACTGCCTCCTCAGCCCGCCGGGGAATGGCTCCCGAGCCTCCTCGGGGGTTTTAAAGCTGTTGTCAGTGCGCTGGCGAAAGGGAGGAGATAGACTATAAATACAGCCGTCGCGGCCTTTGCTCGCCCTGAAATCTATTATTACATTTATTGCTTTGACAGAAGGGGAAAAAAAATTGAAATCCTCGTATTAAGTCGGCTCCATAGTTTCCAGACACCCTGGAACCCCTCTTCCACGGCAGCATGTCTAATGTATTCCCTGGTGATTCTAGGCATTAATTAGTTGTTTAATAGGAGTATGACTAAAAATGTAAAAGAAGGATTAGGAGCGTGAAACGTATGTCCAGCTCCTTCCACACACTCGAGGAGGGAATGAAAATCATCCAGTATCTTATGTTTCTCCAGGAGCCATTTGCATTTCCCACCAGCTGCTCACTTTAGCCTCTCCGGGACGGACGGAAACCGCTGCCGTCCGGCGCGGAGGCGGTCGATGAACGGCGGGCGGCCCCGCTCCGCGGCCGCGCTGGCAAGGCGGGCGTCCCAGCCTTCCCTGCCCAACACACAACGGGGCTGGGGGTGTGGGGAAGATGCACACCGGCGCAAGCACTTTGCTTTTCCCGGGTAAACAAAAGTGAGAGGTAGGAACTCCGGGATCCTCTCACTCCCGCTTTTTCTTCGGATGCGAGGAGAAACTGGATTTCACCTGGCAGAGCGCTCCCAGGGATGGAAACGCAGGTAGCCAAGGACGCAGTTAGCTAATTTATTTCTCCCTAGATTTTCCCACACGATTTCATTTCTTGCGAAAGAAAGTCACCCCCTCCGCTTGGCGCGGCAACCGCTGCGGCGTCACAATCAAAGGGCTTTTCTGAGCACGCCGTGGAGCGGCGGTGCTGCCGGCTGCGGCTGGGCTTCCCCAGGAGCCGCTGACTTAACGACCCGCGGAAAACTTGGCCTCTTCCAAGGGTTCGCTTTCCCCTCCAGCAGTGACTGGCTAGCCCCCTGCTCACGGCTATAAATAACTAAAACTCACTCCAGGCTGAAATAATTTAAAAATAGCCACAAAGAGATCAGGTATAGCCTCCGAGTTAGTAAAGCGCCTATTTTATTTTTGCTTGTTTCCTCTATAAACAAAACCGCGGAAATGCTGCGAGAAAAAGCGATAGCTTTAGTTTGATCTGAATAGAGAAATCCGACTTCGACATTCTCTTAAACACGGAACACGCCGCAAAATCGAAAATAAATTTTCCCCTGGAGGCAGCTCGGTGTGCTTTGGGGAAAAGGAAGAGAGAGTAGCGTTTTCTCGCTATCGTGCGTAAATGATGTACGGCGAGTAATAGAAAGGAGCGGCAGGATTTCAGTTATCCCGGCACTGCACTACCGATACAGGCACGAACAAGAACACCCCGAATTAAAAAAAAAAAAAAATCATATATATATATATATAAGAAGTAAGAAAAAATTGAAAAAAAAAAAAAAAAAAAAAAAAAAAAAAAAAAAAGAAGGGCTGGGATAATTTTTAAAAACAAACAAAATT
>NW_008238448.1:3741648-3742906 GCF_000691975.1 Corvus brachyrhynchos | reverse complement strand
GAAGAGTGATAGATACCTATGAGGAAAAAAGAAAAAAAAAATTAATCCCGTGTGACACCTCTTTCCTGTCCGCGCTCTGCAGTTGCTCCGAGCAGGTTGCTGCTGAGAGGGCCCGGCCGTGGAGAAAGGGAAGGTCTCACGGCTGGTGCGTTTGCTGGGGCTGTGGGCCGCGCAGAGGTTCGGAGGTATTTAAATCTGGGTACTCGGAGAAAGGGAAGTGGAAAAACAAGTGAAGTTGCTTTCGTTTGAGTCGCCGGGCTGGAGACAATGGGAAAACGCTCCCCTTGGCCCCGTGCTGCGAAGTGCCTTGCAACAAAAATTAAGAGGATACGGAGAGGAGAAAGGGAAAGGAGCAATACGGGCGAGGAAGGAATAATAAGTAATCCGTCCGAGAGAGGCACTTTTCTCCGAGGAGACCGGCATTTGAATAGAGAGGAAAAACTTCCCGTCGGTGGCGGTGCGTGTACGTGGGGGGAGCTGTGTGTACCCACTCGTGAGATAAATCAGCCGTAGAGGCAGGCCGCGAGGGAGGGCATTTGTCACGCAGGACTAATCTTGACGGAGACCGATCCCGAAATAAGGACCATCGGCGAAGAATTAAGGTTCTCTTAATCACCTTCCCGATTAATTTAGGCACTGCTCTGTGCTAGGCCCGGCTGCCGGAGGGAGCAGAGTTCCTCTCTGGCGTCGTTCAGCTGGGAATATAAATCGCCATGTCACGATATGACCCCGAGGAATCCCGATAACTGCACCTTCCCCTTTCCTTTAAACCCCCCCTCTTTTCCTTCTTTTCCTTTTTTTTTTTTTTTTTATTTCCCCCCCCTTTTCTCCCCTTTTTTCACGGCCTTATCCTGCCTGCTCGGCAGAGGGTGGCAGGGCCGGGGGCCTTCTCGGTAGGTGCTGCGTCTGGCGCTGCTCATCCCAAACATGCCTCGGCTCCAGGCCGCCGGATTTCTAAGCACCAGCTAATAATGCGCTCGGTCCAGACATTAAAAAAGAAGCGAAAAAGAAGAAGAAAGATTACCGAAATGATGGTGACATGCAAATTTCCCCTGAAATTATCATAAGTAAACATTTGAAGCCTGGACTAATAAAATCCCATCTGTGTTACTTCATATCGAGTTAGTAGAGAGCTGTGATAATGAATTTTGTAATATCTCACGAACAGACATCTCAATCAGGCACTAATCCTGTGATTTTACTGCCCGACCTCTCAGATAGAAGGAGGCGGCGGTGGCGGCCGGGGAGCGCGGAGGCG
>NW_008238448.1:3741238-3741597 GCF_000691975.1 Corvus brachyrhynchos | reverse complement strand
CCCTGCCGTCACCTCTCCCGTCGGAATCCGCCTGTCCCGCGGCAGAGCACGGTGACGAGGTTAGGGGACTCTCCTACACGTCCCCAAATATCTGGAGGTGGAGGGAGGCCGGACGGTCCGACGGGCTGGGAAACAGCCACGGGTGTTTGCGCCTGTCCTGTGGTGTGATTTATGTGGGACCCGAGGTTGACGCAGGGAGAGGGGACACTCTGCGTATATCACTGGAGAAAGGTGCGGGATCCAGCCCGCATCATTGCGACGTAGCTCCCGGGGCGGCTAGGTTTCGGGTTTTGGCATGTATTTTTCAATCCCAAAATAATTGTTTTAAAACTCCGGTGCCTTCATCTTTTGCAGATAAC
>NW_008238448.1:3737133-3740767 GCF_000691975.1 Corvus brachyrhynchos | reverse complement strand
GCCCCGCCCCGCACACCCCCCCCCCCCGCCAGCGCCTGTCCCCCAAAAAAGCATCGCTGTCAGCGCGCCGTTTAGACATCCGCAGCGTCGCTCTCGTATTTATTTTTATTTTCTATTTTTTGACACCACCCCCTCGCCCGTAAACAAGCCGCCAGCCCTCTCCCGCCCCCAGAGGTAGGCACCCCCTCAGCGCCGCGTTTGCAGGCAGAGCGAACTCCTGCCTCTCTTCCTTTGCCCATTTCAGGGGGTCTGACAGGCGAGCCCGAGGGGTGGTAAAGAAAATATGCAAACATATTACAAAGAAGAAAACAAGCGCTCTGTATTTCGAGAGACTGTTTAATCCAAGATAAACGTAATTTTGTTTAAATAAAATACATTAACCTGAATTAATAATACAGGAAACTAGAGTGAATTAATAATGCACGTATTCCTGGTCTCGTGGTTAAACACTTCCTTGTAAGAATACTGTATTAACCCTGTTTGGCCAAACAGCTCGCTATTTCTCAAATAACATCCAATGATTTCAGGAGAGGCCACGTCCCCTTCCCGAGTCCACCCGCCCCCGGGGACTTTAAACAGGATTTGCTAGCTGGACATCAAAACCCCTAGAAGAAGAAACGCTTAGGCTAAGGGAAGGTTAGCGAGCAAAATCCGGGGTAATTCCAAACGCCAAAGTATTATGAGCCGATAATTTTTAATCCCGGAAACATACACGATATTAAATTGTGCACAAATAGGCTTTACCAGAGTCTGGCACTTTTTCCCTCGGCCAGTAATAAGTGTTAAATAATGTGGAAAGGAAGGGTGACATTGCTTTATATATGGTTTGCAAATAAGAAAGGCCTTTTTACCCTCCCCTGCCTTTTCTTCCTGATGAACAGGTGGTCTTAATCAAAGCCCTTAGCACGATCTAATGGGAAAGTGGGGACCTTTCTGATATAATAAATTTATGAGCCCCTTCCAAGTCAGCTTTATTCGACTAAGTATTTATAAAAGTAATATCCACATATGCTCCCTGACATGGTAACTTTAACTTCCTCTGCCGAGAAACAAATGGTTATTTTCTTAAACATCAATTATGAACCTGGATTATTGTAGTACACGCAAAATTTCCTGCCTTGTTACCATACCAGCCGGTCTGTTTTTTACTCGCCGGGCTGCAGGGGAAATTGCTATCTAAACACCTTTAATGCCATTAATTAAAATATACGTCCGAGTCCAAGAAGCAACGCGGTGTTGCCTGACCATTAAAACGTTCCCATTTACGGAGAAGGGAAAGCGCGACGACCTCGGATACGGATATATCCCTGCAGATATGGGAATATATCCCTGCAGATGTGGGGACCAACCCTGTGTGCTGCCTCAGTCCCTGCCTCTGTGCGACGGATAATGGCAAGTCCCGAGACGCCCTGAACTGTTCGGGCGGCTTGCTGTAAATCGTAGAAATCACGGGTGTTTTCTCGTGATACCGGAGGGATTTTTGGGTCTTGGTTTTGATTTGCTTAAAATCGCGCGGTACGCGTTGATTTTTGTCTTATCTGACCGTAAGGACGTCATGCTTTTGGGATTTACTTTGCAAAAAGTCTGATCCTTGGGGCTGGCTGGCGGGGGAGGCGGGGAAGGAAGCAGGGGTGATTGTGGAACCCCCTCTGTCGCAGTTCGGCTTTGGAAATTACGGAGGCGGTGAGGTAATTTCGCGAGATAGGCACCGTCGGTGGCCACGAGGAGAATGATCGCTAACTAGAGCCACTGGCACTAATAACAAAACATGAGACTGTTTGGTCAAATCGATGGTTCTACGAAAGGAGGAAACGAAATTCAGTAGGAGACACTCCAAAATGACACGGCATGCCGGGTTCCCGCGGGGAATGGGGCGCGGAGGGGGAGGGTTATTCCAGAAGATACGAGTCCGTGGCCACGCCGAGGAAAGGAAAATGGGAAAGTATGAAAATATTATTGCAGCCTAGAGTGTCAAACGCAGCCCGGAGGGTGTCAGGTTTCTTCAGAGAGACGGGAATATTGCTGATGGGTGACCAGTCCCACAAAATCAGGAAAACTTCAGCACATGCTTCAGCAGACCCACGGCACACGTAAATGGTTGTCAGTGGTGGGTTTATCTGAATAATTTTTATGCAGGGAAAGGATGCTTAAGCTATTTGTGTGTACGTGTATATAGATATATGTAATCTATACGATTTTTTAGGTCTGTGAATTCTGCTTAGGGAGTCCTTCCTTGTAATCGATAATCTGGGTGAATCTGCTGAAACAGCAGCTTCCAGCATAAAATGTTGAAATTACATTCCGTTTTATATCACCATTCAGCATTCCAAATGGATTGTTTCAACTCTGCTGCCAAAAAAAAAAAAAAAAAAAAAAAAAAAGGTCTGAATATTCCGTAACTGAACATTTCTTTTTCAAAAACAAAAACTTTAAAACCTAACGCTGATTCAGCTTTCCATTCAGACCCTTTGAAGGCACTGCAGCGTGCAAAGCAAAGGTCGCCGGTGCCTTTTTTGAGCCCGGGACGAGGTGGGCGCGCAGCCTCTGCCCCCGCGGGAGGGAGCCAGAGCGGGCGGGCCGAGGCGGAGCCGGAGCGTCGCTGCCGCCGCTGGGCCGCCAGGCAGAGCCGAGCGACCCCCTCCCCTCCACATAGCGTGGCCAAATTTGTCCCCGGAATTGTGACCCGAGACGTGGAGCCGGGATGTCCGCTATCCGGGGCTCAAGCACTCCGCTGGTGCGCTGGCCCTGCGGGGCGTCGCGGAAAGTGCGCGCCTCGTCCCGCGCCCCCCGCCAAGCGCAAATTAGAAGTTATTTATTGCTCTTCGCTTATAGAATTTTCCCCCTCCGCGGTTGTCGTCTGAGAATAATATATGCAGCAGTTGTTAGCCTCACTCCAGGGAAAACTAAATGTATAACGAAAGCTTATTCGTGAGTAGGAATATACTAACGGAACAATCTGATGTCTTCTTAATCCTATGTAAAAAGCTCTGTAGTCTTCCTAATATTGACTGAATGGGTAATTAATGGCTCTTCATCGAGGAGAATACCCGGTAATCCAAGATAGGCGAAAGACAACAAGCCAAAGGTAAAAGACAACAGGACTAGTTGGAGGCTCTACATAAGAACCAATTTATCCATTTAGGAGAGTATTACGCCTAGAAACAAAGATCTCGTGAGGAGATAAAGGAAAAGTGGGAAAATAAATACCCGCAGTAGGTCTGGCCACCCTCCGGCACCCCCAGCCGAGCCGCTCAGCTCCCGGTCCTACTCTCGGCCCTCCCGCCTCCCGCACCGGGGCGGACTCCGGGCATCCCGGGTGAGCTCAAAAAACTGTGAAGGGAAAAAAAAAAAAAGACACACACACACACGTACAAAAACCCCAAACAAACAAACAAACAAACGGGGAAAAAACCACACCAAAACTCCCACGAAATTAAAAAGGTGAAGCGGAGAGGGAGCAGCCCCGATGCCCCATTTTTCGCAGGCAGCGGATGCCTCCCAGCCCACCGGGGCGCATCCCCGACGGGCTCTGCAGTGCAGGGCGAAAGGGGAAGAGAGCAATTCCCAAAATATTTTGGGGGTTTTATTTGGAGATAGCAGCCACACGCTGCAGACGTGGACAGCCGGTACACGG
>NW_008238448.1:3734605-3737056 GCF_000691975.1 Corvus brachyrhynchos | reverse complement strand
AAAGAAAGAAAAAAATTTTAAAACACTTGACATTTTAATTGAAACCTTTACCGCTAATATATTACCTGGG
This sequence comes from Corvus brachyrhynchos, assembly GCF_000691975.1. Taxonomy (NCBI): domain Eukaryota; kingdom Metazoa; phylum Chordata; class Aves; order Passeriformes; family Corvidae; genus Corvus; species Corvus brachyrhynchos. Next base: position 3,736,986 of record NW_008238448.1, on the reverse strand, counting down.
TGACTACAATTAGGTTGTTTTTCGGTTGGCTGACAGCTTTTAAAATATTATTTCACTTGGGAAATAAAAGCTTCATCTCAGATTATAGGTGGGTATTTTTGGATTTACGTGATTTATGGTCACCATGACAACTAATGCTGTGTGGTAGCTCCCCTCCTGCCCGGGCTGGGGGAGTTTTAATCAAAGGCACGTAAGGAAATGCCGACAGCCTCTCCCTTTGGGATGCCGGGGCCCGGGCCAGTGTTGTGCACTCCTTTTCGGGGCGCGGGGGCGGCTGGAGGGTCTGTCCCTGCCTGTGATTGTGGGACGCGGGGCTGGAACTAGGGAAGGTGTGAAGAGGGCGGTGCGGTGGCCGGGCCCTTCTCCTCCTCTCCCCGTTCCCTGGGGAAGCGCGCCGGGAACGGCCTGCCCCCGTCAAATGTCCCAAGACGGCGAGGCTGCGGCTGGCGGGCACCGGCTGGCACCGGCGCTCGCCCTGCGTGGGCATAAAGCGCGTAACAAGCACTCTGCGCCCCGCACGCGGGAGGGACTTTCCGTTTCGAGTCGCGGCAGAAGAAACCAGCATTGCCCCAAAATGACTGAAGAAAAATGAAGGGAAAAAAAAAAAAAAAAAGTGGTGTTGGGTGTCATCTACGACAGGGATGCATTGCCCTGTCTGAAAAAAAAACGGATAGGAGGAGATACCACCATATCACCTCTCCCTCTGGCTCCCCCTCCCCAGGGCTTTGCACACTTGTTATAACCCCGACGTGGGGGCTGGAGAGGGGCAGCGCCCCCTCCCAGGTGTCCGTCGCAGAGAGGGCGAGGCTGCGCCCGCTCGGCCGGGGCCGGGGCGGGGCCCCCGCCCCGCGCTTTGGCCTTTTTTTTGTGGGGAAAGGCCGGGGGGGGTGGTTCTAGGTGCGGGACCACAGAGGTAGCGAGAGGTTAAGAAGAAACTGGGATATGATTGGTAAACAAATTGTGCAGAATGGAGCTGGAATCATATTGACTTAGTTATAGGTCATCTGCTGCCGGTGCAAAGGGAGGAAATATTTACTTTACACATATACTTTATGATCTTGGGGGAATTAGAGGAAATTCAATAAGAAAACGGCTAGAATCATTTAAAACCCCCTATTTAAAAGACTTAAGCAAATTAGAGTCTTATCAGATTAAAATCCACTACAAATGTAAGAGCATTGTCTCCATCGAAACGCTGTGGGGTCTGAGGAAAGAGATTCTTTGCCAAATCTCAGGGATAAAAACACGTCATTTAAACACCAGATAATGAGCAGAATGTAAATTAATTTAACCTTCTTTACTAACAGGCTGCGAAAGTAATATGTATAGTTTAGCGATAACTAAGATTGCGATGGATGATACGTACCTCGAACGAGAATCAGCGACTAAGGAAGACCCTTGAGGGAGGGAGGGGTGGGGGGGTTGTGGCGGACGGGATGGGAACGGGATACAGAAAAGTTTGGGCGCTGGGATGCGCATGTGTAAGGCCACATCAAGAGGAAGCTTTCGGTAACTTTTCAGTACCAGTGACCAGCCAGATAAATTGAAGATAGAGACGTAAACCTGCATTTTCTGCTCCTGGGCTCCTTCGGAATCCCCATCCCTACCACGGCCACGACTCCCCCGGGGAAGTGTCGGCTTTGCGGGTTAGGGCTCGGGGACAGCTCCTCTGCCCCAGGAGGACCTGACCAGCAGGGGAGGACAACCTGTCCCCGCCTTAGACGCGTGTGAAACAGCCCCGCTCCTCCTTTCTCCTGCTAACCACGGGACCGCAGCAGCCTCATTCCGGGGCTATAAGCGGTCCCACGAGCGGGGACTGCGGGACAGTGTAGCCCGTCCCTCTACTGCCGGGCGAGGGGTCAAGTACTGTCCCCAGACCTCGGAGAGGGGTGTGAGAGGCGCCCGGCCCGATGTGGGACTCGGCCAAACTCTGTGAACGGCTTGCGTGGGCGCGGGATCGTGGGCTGCTCCGGGCGCCCCGGGGCGCGGGACGGTTCTTCCGGGTGCATACCGAGAGGGGGGAATGGTCCCGCAGATTACTGTGCGAGTAAGTTGCGAAACCAGGGTGGAAAAGCCTCCTTGGGGGCTAGCTTTTGGGAAGCCGGTTACAGGGAAGGGGCGGGAATGGCAGAACCGAGGAGAGGATTTTTCCCCCGTGTTCTCCGCCTTCAGTGCGGTCAGAGGAAGAGCAGGAAGCCGGCGAGTGCGGGGGCTACAAAAGATCGTGAACCTCCGAGCACGGTGTGAAGCTTTCCGTAGCTGTGTCTCAGAGGGGAGGTTGTTGTCGTTTGTGTTTAATTGTCGCTTTTATCAGCACAAGTTCCGCCGTCTAACCGGCCGCGCCCCCGTCCCATTTATTTTCCACCCCCTCCATAAGGAGG
>NW_008238448.1:3733602-3733963 GCF_000691975.1 Corvus brachyrhynchos | reverse complement strand
GGAGGGGGCGCTGCGCGGACCCTCCTACACGTACCGACACCTATAGACACACGCACACCTTCTCCTATCGACCCCCCAGGCGCGCACGTAGACTTTGGCGTCCTTTTGCCGATGAACTGCATGAAGGACCCGTTAAGCCTGGAGCGCCTCGGAGCCGGGAATAAGCTGTGCTCCTCCTCACCTTCCTCCTCCTCCTCCTCTTCATCATCCTGCCATCACCACCAGCCCGCGCTGACCATGGCGACGGCGCTGGCGCCGGGGCAGGCGCGCGCCCCCCTGGAGTCCGCCAAGCACCGGCTGGAGGTGCACACCATCTCCGACACCTCCAGCCCTGAGGCCGCAGGTAAGAGGGGGTGAGAGG
>NW_008238448.1:3732845-3733529 GCF_000691975.1 Corvus brachyrhynchos | reverse complement strand
CGCCGCCCCTCTGCCCGGGAGCATCCCGCACCCGGGCCGAGATGCGTTTCGTGGTTTTTCGCGTGCGGTGTCTGTGTGTCGGCGTATAGGAAGATAATGACATGTGTAAGGAGAGGAGAACAGCATGTATACTGGTATGCGAGTTACATGGATACAGATCGGCAAATAACGTGGGGGTTGATGGGAGAGTAATATCGACACAGACGGACAAATAGGGGTATATACGGACAAAGAATATTTTTACAGGCGGGCGAATAATATGGGTGTAGATAAGCAAATAAAACGAATTACGTGTATGCAGACGGGAGAGTAGTATGTATGCACATAGGCAGAAAGCTCGCATACGGAGAGGCGGCTCCGTCCCGCTGTCCCGGCGGTGGCTGCTCCACCGGGAGGAGCCGCCCGTGGGTGTCCGCGGGGCGCGGAGGGGCCGCGGCGGCGGGAGGCCGGCGCGGGTTAATCATTACAGCATCGAGTCGCGTTCGGGGCAGTCTGTGGGATCCAGTAGCACTGGGGACAAGCTTTCGCCCGGCCGCTGGAGAGGAGGCTGAGGCGCCCTCGTTTTCCGCTTTGTTTTTTTTTTTGTTTCCCCCACTTACAGAGAAGGATAAGAGCCAACAGAGCAAGAATGAGGATGCGGGGCCCGAGGACCCCTCCAAGAAGAAGAGGCAGCGGCGGGGAGGG
>NW_008238448.1:3731981-3732832 GCF_000691975.1 Corvus brachyrhynchos | reverse complement strand
AGCCAGCAGTTGCAGGAGCTGGAGGCCACCTTCCAGCGGAATCGCTATCCGGACATGTCCACCCGGGAGGAGATCGCCGTCTGGACCAACCTCACCGAGGCCAGGGTTAGGGTAAGTCCCGACACGGCACCCCGGCTCAGAGCAGCGGGGGTCAGGGAGGGTTGGGAAAGGGAAGGAGGGCTGAAATATTTGCAGCTGCTTTCGATTTCGGCATGTATGTAAACTTCAGAGCCTTTGCACAAAAGCAGGGCAGAGCAGGACATTTCTGTCAAAGCGAGACAGATTGGGATCTCTCTGTGTGTCTCTGAAATATGGTTTGCTGCACGTTTCGCCCTCACCGTGCAATGCGTCCCGCTCCTTTTGATCGAAACGCTAATGAAAACATAAGCCAAGAAAGCAACTTGGAACAGGCTGCAACCTGCGCTGTCTCTAATGAGAAAAAGATGTAAAATACACAAGAGCCTTTGCTTCACTCCGAGGCACTCCCAACGTGCCCTTCCTTGCATTTTCTATTTCTTTGGGTTTCACAATTCGACGAGCGTCTCTCTCCACCCTCTACCCCCCTCTGAGATTTATGGGACCATCGCGGCGCTGCAGAGATACCACGGCCGGGTCCTGCTCGCCTGCAAACGCCGCGCTGGGGGGAGAAAAGAAAAACAACAAACCCCAACGCACGCACACAAAAAGAAGCCTATAAGTGGGCCGAACCTCCAGATTTTCGGAAATCCCACATAAATCCTCTCCCCGAGGTCGCTTGAGGAAAGCGAGACAGTGAGAACCGGGGGCGGCAGTGAGCGGGGCCGGCTCTCAGCCCCAGGCCGGCGGGGCTGGCGCCGGGGCAGCCCGGCGGG
>NW_008238448.1:3727290-3731707 GCF_000691975.1 Corvus brachyrhynchos | reverse complement strand
CAAAGAGCAGTCGAACAAGTTTGTTTAGAAAGTGGTTTTCGGTTCTGGAAGCTTTCACGCTAGAGGAACTTGCAGCTTTAACAAACTGAAGCGACGATTTATTAGTTGCTGGCTTCCCCCTCCTTTCCCGTACCATCGCCTTAAATATTCCGCGGGTTTCCAGGCGTTTTACTCTCGGTTTTGCACTTTTGTATTTTTCCTGGATGGCTTCAGTACGGAAAAAGCCAAGAGAGAAGGAGGGGGGGAAGGGAAAAACCCCAAGAGAGAAATGAAGGGGCGGGGGGCAGGAGAGAAGAGAGAGAATAAGAAGGAAGCGTTGGCCTCTGTGGCGCGAATTAGAGCATCACAAATTATGTGGAGGGCTTCAGGGGGATTGGGAGGGGGGACGGGGGGGCTGTGGTAAGAGTGGAATGATGCGGCCATGAATCTGCCTTGCTAAACCCGGGCGGCCCCGAGGATGCTCGGCTGTCCGGCAGCGCATCCCTGCCCCGGCCCAGCGCAGGGTTCCACAGAGGAGGAGGTGAACCTATATATGTGGAGATATATTAATATATATATATATATTCGTATACCTTTTTATATATAACTTCTATAGGGACAGGCTCGGCTGTTGCCCCGAGAACCTGCAAAGGGCTGCGGCGGCGGTGGTGGTTCCTGACTAACTCGCATCTCCCTCCCTCCCTCTCCCCCCGTTTCCAAAGGTTTGGTTCAAGAACCGCAGAGCAAAATGGAGAAAGAGAGAAAGGAACCAGCAAGCCGAGCTCTGCAAAAACGGCTTCGGTCCGCAGTTTAACGGCCTCATGCAGCCCTACGATGACATGTACCCCGGCTACTCGTACAACAACTGGGCAGCCAAGGGCCTGACCTCCGCCTCCCTCTCCACCAAAAGCTTTCCTTTTTTCAACTCCATGAATGTCAACCCTCTGTCTTCTCAGAGCATGTTCTCCCCTCCAAACTCCATATCCTCCATGAGTATGTCTTCAAGCATGGTACCTTCTGCAGTCACCGGGGTGCCCGGCTCCAGCCTCAACAGCCTGAATAACTTGAACAACTTGAGCAATCCCTCCCTAAATTCTGCAGTGCCAACGCCAGCCTGTCCTTATGCTCCTCCAACACCTCCGTATGTTTATAGGGACACATGTAACTCGAGCTTGGCGAGTCTGAGACTTAAAGCCAAGCAGCACTCCAGTTTTGGCTATGCCAGTGTGCAGAACCCCGCTTCCAACCTGAGCGCTTGCCAGTATGCGGTGGACAGACCCGTGTGAAATATCCAAGTAGGAAACACTGCGTGGGAATCCCTCCCCATTTCCCGCAGAGACTGAGAATTTCACTAGAAAGTAATGGGCACTAGAGAGAAAAAGAAAGGAGGAAAAATCAGAGGCAGAGAGGAAGAGAAAGAGAGAGAGGAGGAAAAAAAAAGAGGAAACCACTGAAATAAGATAGTTCCTTTGTTTTCAAAGGACCTCCTACAGATTCTGAGATCTTTCTTTCACTAAGAGTATTTCAACAGTTACAAGGACATATATATATATATATATGGACAAATGTTTGACTGGATATGATATGACATTTTAATGTTACTATAAGCTTGTTATTTTTTAAGTTTAGCATTGTTAACATAAAAATGACTGAAAGGATGTATATATATCGAAATGTCAAATTAATTTTATAAAAGCAGTTGTTAGTAATATCACAACAGTGTTTTTAAAAGGTTAGGCTTTAAAATAAAGCATGTTACACAGAAGCGATTAGGATTTTTTCGCTTGCGAGCAAGGGAATGTATATACTAAATGCGACACTGTATGTTTCTAACATATAATTATTAAAAAATTGTGTGAATATCAGTTTTAGAATAGTACCTCTGGTGGATGCAATGATGTTTCTGATATTGCAATGTAAAACATGCCCTGTGTATAACATTTCGTACAATATTATTGTTTTACTTTTCAGCAAACATGAAAAAAAAATGTGTTTTATTTCATGGGAGTAAAATATACAGCATACAGTTCTGTCTGGATTTTTTATTTACTGAGCCAAGCTGTGCAGCAGCAACTAGTCTGCCATGATTGACTGATAGTTGACACTGGATCTCATTCTCTGGCAACTCGGGGTAGTACTTTTGCAATACAAATAAATGCTGGCATTTTTTTCCGCATTAAAAAAAAATATCCCTCGTACTAACGTTGCATACTAGAGAAACATGGGACTTGGATCTCTTGGGTCCATTTTTTCCTCTGCGCAGCCCCGAGAAAATGGATTATTTGCCATCATTGAACTCGAGAATTACCAGCCACAAAGTTGCTGCATCTCGAGCATAAATTTGTCCTGCTGTGAAGGAAGCTTTTATTACATTAAAGAAAAGGGAGTGGGAGAGGAAAAAAAAAAAAGGGAATTTTAAGAAGCCAGCTTGCAAACAAACTGCTCCTGTTCAAAATAATCTGTCCCCTTTGCCGCCCCCTGCGCTCACCTTCTTTCCCTTTAGCGGGGAGATCCTTCATGTAATATTACATTTCTATTTCCAAATCCCCCTTTCAGACATGAAGAGAAACAAAGAGCAGCCCAAATAACCGCAACCCTGTGGAGCGCGGGGGGTGAGAGGTTAGCCCGAGTTTCCTGCGACTTCGTGCTGCAACACGTCGTTGAAGGGAAAGGTCGTGCTCTCGTGTGTTTTGTTTTAAATAATATTGACCCATTCATTCTCAACCTGCTTGTTCGTGAAATTATACAGGATTATAACTTTGCCATTGCCAGACAATTGAAACAAATCAAGATGAATTGCTGCTCGGCCCTCCCATCGGCTCACACCCCGGGCGGGCGAGGAGGGGCTGCCGAGAGGGTGGGCAGCCGCAGGATCCGGCGGGAATATCGAGACACGAAGAAATTCCGCAGGCGCGTAAAGTGGCGAGGGGCGCAGGGGACGGCAGGGAGGAAATTCTACGCGGTGAGGGCGAGCTTGCTCCTTGAGCGGCCTTTGCGCGCTCGTTGCGCGCCTTTGTGAGGTCGGGAGGAGCTGCCGAGGTAGCCCGGGGGGGGGCGGACACGGCGGAGGGGGTTCCTTCCCCCCCAGCGGTTAGACGAGTAGAGAAGAGAGGGAGAGGGGAGAGGTCAGCGCCCCGCGCTTTCCCACGAGGAAAATGCTTCCCCCACACGAAATCAGGGTATTCTCCCGTGGGTCCACTTGCAGTGTGGGCAAACCCCAACCTCCACTTCCCCCCCCCTCATTTTTTATTTCCTTTTAACACCCCTTATTTTTATTTTCTTTCCCCCCTTTTTTTCCTTCCTCATCACATTTTTATTAGATTTTTTTTTCATCTCTCTCATTTTGTTGCGAGGTTGGGGGCTTTAAAATTATTTTAGTATTTTACGCGTCTTTCTGCTTTCTTTCCCTCCGTGTGTTCTTGCCAGGGGGTCGATGGAGAGAAAGAACCTCCGTGCTTGGGACGGGGGGGGGCGGGAGGCCGCCCCCCCTCTTGTCCGGCCTCGCCGCCTCCCCGACCCAACGCCGCTCCCCTCGGTTTTTTCGCACCGTGTCAACACCTCACCCGGTGAGTGCCAGGAGCTGCCAAAAATGTCCCCTTTTTCCTCCTTCTCCTCCTCTTCCTCACTGGGCTGGGGGCGAAAGGTCTGAGGGTGACGGCAGCGAAGGGCTGGCAGCCCGGGAGCTCCCCTCGGGGATCGGGGGAGCCGGAGAAACGAGAGAGCTTTTCTGCCCAAGCCCTCTCGGCGGGACGGGCTTGGAAATCAGCGAGCGGATCGCTGCGGGTTTCGGCACGGTATTTTACACGCTTTTTTCGGCTCTCGTTTCTTCTCGGTAGCTTTGGGTATTTATAGTCCTCTCTTATAAATATAAATATATATATATACATATAAAATGTCGGTATATATATATATTTAGAATATGTGTGTGCGTGGAGAAATATTAGATATATAATACATAGTATATGCATATACATTTAGAAGAATAATATATACCGATTCCGGACCAAAAAAAAAAAAAAAAATTGGATCAGAGTTTTTCAGTCTACTGTGTAATGGCTCAAACGATGAAAAATCAACGTGACCGCTCAGAGAGGACATAAATCACTCCGAGAGTAATCTGAATTTCTCTTTCTCCCCCTAGCTGAAGCCTTGAGGGTCATCATTTTTCTGCGCCACTTGACCAAAGATATAATGTTTTGATTAGGTCGTAAATCAAAATCTTGGGTCGTGGTGGGGTTTTTTTTCTTTCTTTTTTTTTTTTTTCCCGGGGCTTTCCTTTTACTTTTCCGCGGTGGCAGTGTGAACCTGGAACAAGGGAGGCCGCAAAGAGGGGGAGAAAGAGCCACAACGAAATGGGGAATTTGCAAAATATCTATTTGCAGAAGTGGGGGGGAGAATGGTTAAACAAGGGGCTCACACCCCCTCGAACCCCCCTCGA
>NW_008238448.1:3725967-3727266 GCF_000691975.1 Corvus brachyrhynchos | reverse complement strand
CCCCGTGCGGGGCGGCGGCGGCGGCGGCGGGGCGGCGCCGGGAGCGCGCCCCTTCCAGCCGGGGCCGGGGGTTCCCGGGCTCCCTGTCCCCGCACTGGCCCCGGGCCCGTGTCCCGGTGCGGCTCCGTTCTTTTGTTTTCGGACGGTGCCTTCCCGCACTTTGAACCCCGGCGGCGTGCGCGAGTCCCTGGCCGTCAGATCGGAGTGCCTCGCCTCGCAAAGGTCAAAATGACGCTCAGATATGGATGTATCTCCTTTTGATTATTGTCTGTGCTTCCCGTTGTCCTTTACTTGCTTTGTTTTTAGTACGTGAGCGCTCATCCGCGTGTGCCTTCCCAAACCAGCGAGATACCGATCTTTACATACCTGTACAGTTGTTTCTATCTATAAAAAAAAGAACTTTTTTTTTCCTTAGACATTCATTAGCATTTTTGGAGGGAAGTAACTTCCTTGGGAAAATAGTTGACATCTGAGCCCGGGGAAGGGTTTGTTGTTGGTTTGGTTTTTTTTTTTTTCTTCAATAAAACTGCTTTCGGAGGCATTTTTTTTTTCTTTCAATAATGCTCCGTTGTGGAGCGGGGGCGACGGCGCTTGCAGGTTTGCAGCCCGCCTTCCCCCGCCGGCGCGGACAGGGTTGCGGGGAGTGTGCGAGTGGCGTGGAGGGGGGGTCTCACATCCCGGCTTAAGACAAGGAGGGAGGACAGGGGCCCGGCTCACAGCACTGGCGCTAACACGCTTTTTCGGGGCCTATAATTTACCTTGCTAAATGCCTGCTTTGGTACGCATATTACATATGTAGGTCTGGATATTGGGCACCCGATAGAGCGTAACAGTCAATAATCCAGAAACTTGGAAGGATTTACACCTTCGGAGCTCCATACAATGCCGGACTAATTGATTGCTAAATCTGAAGTTTTCTAAATGCGAACCCCTTTTGGAATTAATTTCTCCAGCCTTCTGCATCTACTTCTAAGAGAGGGGAAATAAAATAAACTCTAACTTGAAAATTTTAAGCGGTAAGGGAATATTTTTTGATTTTCGGGGGTTTGTTTTGTTTTGTTTGTGTGTTTTATTTTGTTGGAGGTTTTGAATGAAAAAATAAAGACATTTGAGGCCGCTTTTCGGGACCTCGGCACCACTCGTGCCAGGCAGATCCGCGGGACTGGAGCGGGCAGGACGGAGCCGGTGCTCCGCGCCCCTGCGCAGGGAGCCAGCCCTCTGGAGGTGATCGACGAACGTCCCTCTGGTCGATCTGTGATTTCGGGGACGAGGGTGGCTTGTTTGGTCGCTTTCGCCCTT
>NW_008238448.1:3707923-3725404 GCF_000691975.1 Corvus brachyrhynchos | reverse complement strand
GAGGAAGACCTGGGCGCCCTTTGGAGTCAGCCCCCTGCCCCGGCGGCGGGGCGCGGCTCCGAGGAAGGAGCCGTCTGAGCCCTGTGTGTGCGCAAGTGTGCAAAGAGTGTGCAAGAGTGTGGGAGAGACCCGGCCCCGGCCCTGAGTGTCCCCACCAAGCCGGAGTGCAGCGGGGAAGCGCCTCAGGTTCACTCCCGCGCATATATGCACACATACATGTGTAATACACGCACGCGTGTCGATTGCACACACACGTGTACTTTACACGAACACGCACAGGCACACATGCGCACACACATACAGAGTGCTGTGTGGGCTGCGCTCTGTAGCCGCCGCCCGCAGATGGGAGGGATGCTCCGGACGCTTTGGGAATGGCGATGCACACACCGGGACAGTGAAACCCACGCCTGATAGGAATGGGGGGGCGTGATCGCCTTCCAGTGTCTCCTGGCGTTTGACCTCAGCTCCAGGGGCTGAGGGGCTGCGGCGGGGCCCGGCACAGAGCGAGGCCGATGGCCGCAGCCCCTTCCGCGGCCGCGGATTTGCGCCCACCGCTAAGCCCGGCCCGCGTTGAACATTAACCGGCTGGAGCGGCCCCGCGGTGTAATAGGCTATGTATAAAAATGAATCATCTCCCAGGCTGTAGTAAAACGTCCTGTAAAGTCCACCTATAAATCCTGGTATGCACTTAGTGCTCTCGGCTTCACGTCTTACCGTTGCTACGTAGTATTTGCCATTCCCTCCTCTCCCCCCTTTTCTCTCCCTCGAAATCCCACTGGCTGTCTGCGGTCCTAACCCTGGGTCCACAAGCCCTGGGATGCAGTCTCAGCCCCCCGTGAGGTGAGCTCTCGGGGGAGCCCCGAGGGTCGCAACCGTCGGGGCGCTGGGGCCGCCTCGCTCTCTCCATACTACGGCGAGGAGAAGAACAAGCGGGACAGGCCCGGCCCTCAACCCTCCAGGGCGGCAGAGCCCCCACCGCCCGGGGCCAGCCTAGGTGGGGCGGCTCGCAGCTGTCCCTGCTGCTCCCGCCCTTCGAGGAGTCTGTGTCTGTGCCTGCGATAAGAAGAGCTACTCATACACTGCAGCAAGGCTCTATAAAACTCATCAAGGCTCCCCCCTGCAAATTCGTTACGTATTTTTTTCGGGATTAAAGGGAAAAGAGGAAGAATATCTAATCTGATTGGAGCGCAGTACTGCATAGCCTCGGTGGGCAGACACGGGCAAGGGTCAGTGAGAGCGTAGCCCACAATTCAAATCTGCTGCTGAGATTTACGCAATCGGAAAGGAACCCGAGGAACAAGCCCCCTGGCCTGCTGGGTGTGTATATGGAGAAATGGCAGCACTCGGGAAAACACGAGGGTGGAGCCGAGCTCATCACTTGATGTGCATATTTAGTGTGGTGGTAGTCCCACTGCCTCACGAGGGACTACTTCCATGCTGAAAGTTATTCACATGCCTGAGTGATTTGCTGGATTGCCGCCATATGGAAAGCAATAAATATAAGTGGCTACTTCTGTGCAAGAAAGAGATCCAGAGATCTCACAAGTAATTTTCCAGCAGATCCAGATCTCGTACTTTTAAGATAAAAGTGAAGAGAACTTTTTTGTTTCATTCAACTAATAAAAACCAAGCCCACCAACAACTAATGTCACTGGGACAACAAAAGCATAAAGGAGTATAAAGCCTTTCCGTTACGAAAAACCTTGATGGGCACTTTCAAGGATGCATTATCTGGAGAGGAGGAGGAATCTACAAGCCTGTGACAATGTAGTTTTCAACCTTCCAAGCTACAAACTCTTGCATCTGCTTTGGTTGATGCAGAACTAAGGAATGAAGGAATTTCTTGCCAGGCTGGAGGACGACGTGTCATTGTGAGTGGGTCCCAGCCCGTCTGGTGCTCCTTTGAAGACAGAAGAGCCTGAGCTGGCAGTGCTCAGTGCAAGGGCAGTTCCCAAGCAAGCAGAAACCCTCCCTACGAGGTTTGGGGTGGTTGAATTCCCATGATTTCTCCAGGGAAGGTCATGCGTGCTTCCCACTCCTCAGCTGGGATGGGAAGAGCAGTGGAGAAGGAGGTGGCTTTTCTGCCCTCTTTCTTCTATATGCGGAGCCAAAGTCTCTGGCATTTCTCAATTTTTTTAAAAAAAATTTTTCATGCAAAGCAAAACAGAGTTTGAGTAAAATAATAGTATCCAGCTTTTGGCAAAGCTTCCTATAAATTCATGGCTTTAGCCTGGACTCTCTCATGGCCAGACTGTAAATTTTCATGTTCTAACTCCCTGTGACAAATCTCTAGCCCCAGTCATTGTTATTTCCTTCAGCTTTCACATCCTTCTGGCAAAAATCTCCAACTCTGGCATTCTTTCCCCAAAACAGAAATTCCTACCACAAGGCCCATCACCCTGAGAACATTTTTTAATAACCATGTTTGGAAAATGAAAATAAGATACATAAAATATATGAATGCGAGAAACATCAAATGAAAACTTGGAAGGGGCTTCAAGTAGTATTACAAATAGGAAATAGCTTTCCAGAGATAAAAATACTCCATGTGTTTTGTTAACACCAACAGGCAGCTGGGCTTTATTCTTATGGTTTATTTGGATGTTAAGGGACACCTTTGTCCTACTTGACGTACTTGTAACTGCTGGCTGAGCCAGGAGGTCAGAGACTTTAGCTTGTAATCAGTGGGTGACCGGCAACATCCCCGACAAATAATGTTGGCGTGACACGATCAGGGCAACAGCCATTCTCACATGTCAACAGCTATGGCTCAGTGAGTCCAAGTAAAGGGCTTGGGGAGGGATGTTTCATAGCACAGGTCATTTTTTTAGTCCTGGACCATGCACCTGAGATGCTGCTTAAAACTTCACCCCCTGATGCAGAGCAGAAAAATTGGCTCCTACTGACAAGGGTGGTTTTGTTTTATTTTGGTTTGGGTTTTTTTCACAACAAAAAGGGATATTAATTACCTCTAAGAGTGGTCTCATTGCTCATTAACTGACAGTTGTAGGTTCTCAGAAACTTACGGGGTGTTTCCTTTGAATTATCTAGGGCACAGGACATGTTGCATTATTCTGTCTTCTGAACAAAAAGGCTTCTGAAACTGGAGCACAGCTCTAACAATTCTTTCCATGACAATGGAGTACTTAATTCTTGTGATGGCCAGGCACTGCTATTTGAGACCACTCAAATTCCCTCTGGTAGAGCTGGCAATTCTGGGGACATAAAGAACACAGCTTGGGGACCCAGGCAAGCATTGTTTACATGGAAATGCTATGGGCCTGCACTGGTCAGTGTAGTGTTTTCCTCCTTGTGCTGGGAGGAGCAGAAGCTGTGACATGCTTGTCGATCCAATGGGGCATGTATGCATATACATAAATCCCATTGGCTTCCCATGGGATGAACACGCTGAACCAGGACCAGGCTCCCAGGCTGGAAAAGAAGGACTGGGAACAGGTTCCCTTTTCATGGCCTTAGACAGGCTCATTTAATCTTGCATGGCTGGGCAAGGAGAATAACTGGAGGTTCTACAGTGCCCAGAATGAAAACATTCCCAACCAGAAAATACTTAATCTCTGGCCACAGCAATTGATCAGCTGTTTGGAACCAGGGTATGTTTCATGTTTAGGGAAATAGATGAATTAAAATTAGAGAAAACCCGCTAAAGGAGCTCTGTGAAGGCTTTTCATGGGGGAAGGAAGAGACCAGGCTGTCCAGGCTATGGAGACCATGCTGACCCTGTGTAGAGGTTGCAGGCATGAGCAGACACCATGCAGATGCATGCTAGAAACACATTACATTAAAAATCATGGAGTTGTTCCCTTATTTCTCTCTTCTGGCTGGAGAAATGAAGCCCAAGAAAGAATAAGAAGAAAAGATGAAACAGCTTGAGAAGAAGAAAAGACATCTTATTTCTGGTTCCTGTGAGATGTCCTGTGCAGTGACTGTCACAAGAAGAAACCTCCATCAAATACAACGCCACTGAAACCAATGTGCTGGCATATTAAGAAAAAATCTGAATGCTCTCTAGATCAGCTCAGGAGTGGTATGTTACAAGAGTGATAATTTTGAACCTAATTCTTTGGTGATGTAACCCAAGCAAATTTGTTTTACTGCTTTATTTTAGTTGCACATTTTCACTTTCTTAAAAGAAATCTAATTGAAATAAGCCTGCAGAGGGAAAATGGGACAGCTAAGTTGGTAGTCATAATGTAGATTCTATAAAGGTAATGAAGATACTCATAATTTATTCTTTGTTATTCTTCATGGCCTCTGATTAATTTCACTGCAAAATTTAGTTTACATGTATATACCAGCAGAGCGTGTGGAGTGTTGTGGGCAGAATGCCATCCTGAGGATTAGGAATGTCAGGCTGTTACAAAGGAAAAAGCACAGCCTAGAACAGCCCTCAAGGAGTAATGCTCCAGTCCTGTCCTGCCATTTTTTCCACTGGAGGGAACTGCAGGGTGCTTGAGAAGGTACCTGCTCGAGGAATTCTTCTCAGTGCACTGAGGTCTCCCAGAGGTACAAAGAAAAGCCTCCCTCTGTCCATTAGGAGATGAGTGATTTGAGGCTAGAAAATGGGCTTTAGCCAAATGAGCAAAAAGTATAAAATTGCAAAAAGCAGTTCTTGATATCTTGGCAAGAAACTCAAGACAGCACCCGACACTCGTCTCCACATAACGCTATAGTCCAACACTGCTGAACTCCGAAAGGCGTGACATTAGATACGCAATGCTGGCTCCGCGGCCTCTGGGATTAAACTGCTGCCATGCAATCTGGTGTAGTGACTGGTGCTGGAGACACAGTACCCCAAGGGGCTCTTGATGTTTTAGACTGTAGCCAAGAGCCTGCAACAGTTGCTGTTGACTGGAGGCACAGTAGTAACCCCACTTTCAGCTTCTTCCCACTCTCCCAAATTCCCCTGTGATGTGTTTATGGATGGGATGCCTCCTTCCTCTGGAATTGAACTCTTCTTACCAACTCCCTCTGTGAGCAAACAGTAAAACCCTGAGGGAGCTGGGGGCTGAGTTGGGTTTGGGCCCCCAGCACCAAGAGGGTGAGACAATTGCTGGATACTACGCATGTAAGTTCAGAATGACCTTTTGCCTTTAGCAAAGAGGGTCAGACAGACTCACCGTGTCTCCTGGACCCTTCTACACAGAGGGCCCTTGGCCATGGCATTACGGGCCCATCCCAAAATCTGGCAGGTTGTGAAGCTGAGCCTAGCCAACTAGGTTACAAATAGGCTGTACATATGCTGAACTCGGTGAAATGCAGGACACCAGCACTAGTTCATGTTTCAGGCCCATGGACAAGGTCAAGCCACTAAGATGGTGTTTAAACTGAAGGATCTGGGATGCTTCAAGACCTTCAGATCCAAGTGCAAATCCTGGTCATCTAGATTGGTGTAATGCTTTAAGCAGTCAAAAACGTGTTGAATAATCCTATGGATTCAACCAGAGGAAGGAAATCAGGCATGCAAGCAAGCTTCGAGGGAATTGCAGTGTGTTTTCATCGGGTCCTTGGTGTGTGCACCCGAAAGGTCCCGTGTAGTTCATATGCCATGCAGACATTCTTTTTCAGCTGCCCTTTGAGGAACAATTGCCTAACTAGAGCAACAATTGTCTCCCATATGGTGTAAAGATAAAAGTGCATTGGTGTTTGTGAAAAGCTCCATTAACTTGGTAAGGAAGAGCATTTCAGCATATGGACAACAAATTAAATCCCTAATTTCTATCTAGAAATGGGTAGTTCCTATGCATAATGCACACTTTAATTTTTGTGTTGTTTGCATTTTTTTATTATTTTTTACTTTTTATTTTTGTTGTTCTTGTTACTGGTTTTTAATTGATAAGATTGATGTTCTGACTCCATACCTTTTATTCTGGTGAAAAACCTAATCTTCATAAAACTGTCTGGAGACAAAGTGGCTTGTTTGCCTATAAACTGGAAATTGGCTACCTTCACTAAGGAACCACAAAAGGTTTCAATCAAAAAGACAAGCATGGCAACAGGAAAAACTGACTCAGAATGAAGCAGCCACCTCACTGCAATATCATTAAGGAAAGACTTTAATAGGCTGGGACAGATTTATAATAATTAGTACAACTAGCTCATTAGCTGAGATAAGGCATCTACAGCATATAGCATGTCTCTCTGTGAAATTGTAGACAAGTGTGAGCTGATTACATTACATGTAAGTAGTGGGGTGAAGCAGGACGTTTGTCCAAATACACGTAAATAGAGTACCTAATAGTTTAGCTACTATGCCATGAATGATTTATACATCTCTGCTTTGTCAAATCAGGTTGACCAAGTCAGACCTTTTCATTTGGTCCTCCCAGGGAAAAGAGCACAGTGTTTTCAGGGCTCGTCTCCAGAAAAAGTGCCACAGTGGTAGAGATGCCAACTTCATTTTCCCAGTGGGTGGTCTGCTGCAAATTCCCAAAAGGCAAAGGATCTAGAGCTAGACAGGGCCTCCCTTAAGCTAAAGTGTTTAAGAGATTTTTAATGTGTAATTTAAGATGTTTGCTGAGAAATAGAGACTCTGATTTAACTATTTGCAGCTTATGATTTTTCCATTAGAAAATCTTAAGGAACCATCAGCACATTCCATATTTAACTGACCACAAAATCACAATTTTTTCCCTCAAATCTATTGCCCCACAGCAGTGTTCTTTGTTCTTCTCCTTTCTCATTAGGCTTGTGCCTATTTGGAAATTGTCGGAGAAGACACTCAACTGCTAAGCAATTCACACTAAGCAATATGAGCCTCTAAAAATATTGCCACTAACCTCTTTTGGGGCAGTTTGCAAAACAAGGATGTCATCTGGAATTCTGAGCAGACTGACATCCCTGCTTAATATTTAATGCCATTCTCCCAAACACCCAAAAGTTTTGCTCACTCCTTTCTGTGCAGAGCCCTTTCTCTAACAGCCTGGAAGAACAAACTGAGGGGAAGGTAAGCAGCAGTCAGCATTCTTGCACACATAAACTTCCGAGTCATCCCAAAGATGTTGGAGCAGCATTGCAATAGGCAACTACATCTAATTGTCTCCCTTACTTAAGTACTGTATTTTTTGTAGGAAATATATAACTTTTGTTTGACAGTGCAGCAGGGTGGTCCTCTTTAAGTAGCCAAAAGGACCTGGAGCCAGTTTTCCTTCCTGCTCACCCCAGTAAGCTCTTTTTAAGGAAGTAGATGTGTGAAGGAACAGCAGACAAGATAGAGACTGGAGCCAGATGTTCCTCTGAGAGCTGCCTCCTGACTGGGATACAAATCCAGCTGTTTACTGACTCAGGGGGATTCCAGGCAGAAAGCTCTGGGATTTGCCATGTGTGTGTGCGCAAGAGAAAGGCACAGGCTGCACTTCCCTATGCTTTTTTTTCCCAGCTTGCAGATGGAAGGGGAAAGTGACTGGTTGGCTGGGAAAAGGAAGCTGTCAGGATGACGAGCATGTGCCATACAAACCTTTTGGGAGAAAGCCTCAGCTTCCCAAATTGTGCAGATGAGTTAGGCAGGACCATTTCTCCTGGGACCTGTGTTAAGAAATCCTGTTCTATGAAGTGAACTGCTGCCTTAGATAGTCTGGGCATTTGTCTAATTTATGGGAAGAATGCCAAGGAAATGGCTCTACTGTGGATGTGCTGCAGGCTGACAACTTGCACCTAGCTCGTAAAATATATTAGGTATTTCTGGACAAATTTACAAACGACTCCTAGTTACGATAATAAGCTGCTTCACCAAAATCAACATGGGCTGTAGCACATATTATATCACCACCAAAAAATATCTTCCATCCAAAAATTATGGTTCAACCCCAGAAAACCCCTCCACTTTAAACAGGGTTTAATGCCATTGGTTCTGGGGGAAGACAGAGCTTTCCTGCACTACTGGTCTATCAGTCAAAATCCCTAACCAAAAGTCTGGTGGGATGCAACTCCACAGGCTGTACAGATTGCTTGCTTGGAGATGTCTATGGATAGTAAGCCATGAAAAATGAAGAAAAGTCAGTTTAGGGTGGTTTTTATTTTATACTATTTTCAATGTGAACAGGTGCCACACACGTAAATTAAGCTATGCGAGGCTCTTGCTTATTAATTCTGGAGAGTTGCACCATTGCCCAGGTGAAGCAGTAATGTCATTCAGCTGCCTCTAAATTACCTCCTCAGGCACAGAGGTCTTGGTGGGCTGCGAACCACCTGGGTTATTTGTCCCCTGCTGCTCCACGCTGTGTGTGCAGGTTAAAGGGAGAGAGCTTTGCAGACTTTGGTCTGTGTGGCTCAGCATGGCTGTGTTGCCTGTGAGCCCTGGAGCTAGCCATCACCAGAGGTACCCAGCCCCTGGGACAATACACACTGCCAACCCAGGGCTGTCAGCACGGGTGGCTGAGGTCCAGCACTGCAGCCAGAGCCTTGGCAGCTCTGCAAGCTCACTTTCACTCACGGCCAGGATTAGGAGCACCTCTCATCCTCCTTGATAAAACCCAGCATGGGAGTGGATTTGACTGGCTCCTAAGCCAAGTGCAGCTCAGCAGCCACAGCTTGGCCAGCTCCGCTTCACGCTGCTACACCCCACATCTCCATGGTTTTGAGACTTACCTCCAAAAACTTTGACCATAAAGTGGCAGCATTGGTGATGCTGTGTCGCTGCTTCAGCTTCTAGATATGAAGAGCAGCAGAACTGAAGTAGTGGACCAGTGAGAAGGAGGAATCACTGTTTCTCTGACTGTACTAACATTCCCTCTGGAAAAATAGTTTATTAGTATTTTATGTTAGTGCTTTTAATTGGTAGTTACTTGCTGGCTTTGCAATACAATAATCCCAAGGAAGACGGGTTCACATTCAGCTAAGCACTGCTAGCTAGCACAAGGTGAGAAATTCCCTGCTCAGAAAGGCTGCCATTTAAATAGATAAGGCAAATTGTAGGAGGAGAAACAGAGCTAGAGGAAAGTGAAAAGACTTGCTCAAGGTCACATGGCAGATCAGTGGCAGATCAACAAAACAGTCTGGTTGTCTGAAGTGCCAGTCTACTGCCCTGGGAAATCTTTAGAGAAAGCTCTATAATAGCTGTAGCTATCCTCATACCTATAGTGTCCCACTGCAGGTGATATAACTCAAATTCTGACATCCCAGAAGTAAGAATTCCATACTTTATGCACTTAGAGTATAATTCCCCAATGTGGCTAATTTGAAAGTGAAATGGTTTGTTGCATCAGTCATTTATTTTTGAAAATTAAATTTTGTGAAGTGTAGGTGAACTGAAGTATATTTTTTTCTGTGCTGAGAGGAACATGCTGGTGACCATAATCTTGCCTAAAATACAGGATAAGGAACTCTTTGTCCTTCCCCCCCCATGTGCTATTTTGAGTTGGCATGTGTTTACAGAGATAACATTTGATGTCATAGTTGCCACATTTGACAGAGAAAAGCCTGAGAGAACCATTAACTATAGGACGAGTCAGCAATCTAAGGCATCTTTGTCCTTTGCTAAATGATTAGCTCAAAGCAATGCTCCGTCTGAAGTTTCCAGCCCAAGAAAATCCCACAAACAAACATTCTAATAGCTATTATAAAATAAAGTATCCTTTATACGTAACAGAATTTTACAACTGTGCAAAATCAACTCATCTTTATTGCCCACTAGAAAAAAATACTTATTTGTATTCATTTCTAAGTGTATTACAGCAATGGTAACTACAGATTTGAAAGCACCAGTGAAAGAGAGAATAGAAACTAGAGACAAATAGGAGTCAGGATGCCAGATGTCTGTTTCTGCTCTACCACTTGGTTGCTTTGTAACTCTGGGTGTGTTGCTTAAGCTCCCCACCTCAATGCATCTATATGCGAAAGGCAACAATAACTTTGCATTCACAGAAAGATTCTACTTCTTTTGGCATAGATCCAGACCCTTGACCCTTCCAGGGATCTGCTTGTGAAGATTCTGGGAGAAGTTTTTGTCTCCCCAGTGAGCTGCAAATCCTATGGGATCATGTTCAGTAGACTAGATGTTGCCACCAAAAAGAAGTACTGCATGGAAACTGCATTCCTAGGATACTGCTGGTTGTAGCTGCTTTGAAGACCCGTGAGGGAGAGGATGTTGCTGGTCCATCTTGAAGACCCAGACTGGACTTTATTCTCTTAGACACCTTCAATCCACCAGAGGAACTAGTGATATTTTTGCCTGCAACTCAGTTGGTTTCTTGCAGCTGTAGCTGCAAGGGAAAGATGGGAATAGGATAGGGACAGCTTAATTTGCCTGTGTAGGGGAGAGGAAGACAGCACACAGGAGGTTGTTTGGATAATGGAATCTGAGCAGCTGGGGAAGATCCCCTTACGAAGCATATTTAAATTCACTGTTAATGTGTTAAGAAAAGTGAGATAATTTTTAACACACTACTTGTGAAATATGTTCCTTGAGGAAGTGCTTTAGCAAAAGGTGAAACCCAGATGCCTGTACTAGTAAATGCTGTTATTGGGAAATATGGCACTGCATGGCATCCATTAGAAGGTAAAGTTGCCTCATGTAAATGACTATTTTAGGCACTTAAAATTTTCCATACTTTCCTTCATACTAAATAAATCCATGATGGTTGTCTATCTTTGGTTGCTGATTTATATCTTTTGGTTAAAGATTCAACACAAATGGCTCATCCAGTGTTTCCAGGGATAATGAAACTAATCTATCATTTGGCTCATTTTCCAAAGGGAGAAAAACACTCTCATCCTGCTGCAAAGCAATAGCTTGTGTATACTTAGGAGCAGGGATGTTAATTTGCTGAAAAGGTTACTCTGGTGTGAGGAACATGCCCTTTCCTTTCCTAAATATTATCAGCCAAATTTCTGAAATTCTAGTTTGGATGTACTCTAGAAAAACTTCTTAGAGCTGGGCAGCTAAATTATCTGAAGCTTACATGTGTGGTACCCCACCAGCTTGCATCAAACTCTGGCTGCTGTAGGAAACAGGCCCAGATGTGTTACAAAGCCAAGCTGCTGCAGTACATCCCAGCCAGCTCCCTGCACTGATGGCAAGACAGGGGCTGCTGCTTGCTTCACTTCTTGGAACCACCCAGACATCTGTCAAACAGACCCGCAGGCTGTCCTGAGCCCCAGCTATCCAGCCCAGGCTCCACTTAAGGAAGATCTTAAAGAGAATTTGTGGTCAAGTGACAGCTGGAATCACCACTTTTTTTAAAGCAGAACTTGACAAAAGAATTAAATTATCCAGGCCAGGCTGAAATTTAGGGAGGGCTGAGCACTTTCTCTGTAGAGATGGTGGGGAACTAAACATTGTTTGAATCAGAACACTCACAGCCAGAGACCATGAGAAACAGCACAGACAAGGGCACTGTGGCATTAGGAAGAACTGTGATGGGTTGTATCCATTCTGGAGTTTGTAAGCAGGCAATCGGTGCGGATAAGGAAGCCAACAACAGTGATTTTGGTTAGAGAAGAATTTCCATCATCATGGTGAAGAACATGCTGGGAAAAGAGCTCAGCCTGAGTGGCCCCCACTGCCTGTATCACCTCTGCCACAGCCACGCAAAGCCAGGTGGCTGCTGTTTCCACCCAGGAAGGGCTCAGGGCTGAGGTGGCAGCAGCTGTGGTTGGAGAGGATGCAGGACTGTCACTATCAGTTGGTCTGGGAATAACATGCTTCCATCCCCACAATTCTGCACACAGGAACCCAGTTCCAGCCCACCCCATTTTCTCTTCTCTCTGTGTGGCAAACTGGGCCACCTGTCTTTCTCTTCTTACCTCACGAGAAGAAAACAGGGCTTGCTACACAGGTGAGAAGGGCATGCAGAAGAGGAGGCTATCAAAAGTGTTTGCCCTAAGGTAACACCAAACAACACAATTTTCTGCAAAATCCTTCTTCAAACCCTATTTCGTCCAGTGAAAATAATTTCTAGACATGTTACTGGTGAATAATGCCAGCGGAATTTGTACCATGTAATGGTGAGTACCCGAAGAATACAATGTAACCTCTCTGGTATCCCAATTTTGTGGATAATTTTTGACTTTACCCTCTCTGTGCTTACTTCACCACAATAAAACCAAAGACAATACTCTTCCTCTTTGTCTTGCCCAGGAAAATTTTATTTGCCCTCTAAGCTCAGGAAAATAGAGACAGGAACAAAAGAAAAAGAAGGAAAATCACAAAAGGCAGACAGAATTAGATTGGTTTTTTTCCTTAAAAACTTTGAACATTTAAAAACCCAAACATTTTTCACAAAAAAAAGTGCTCACATCTGTTATTTATAAAATTCCATTTTAATGTGATTTTTTTTTTACTAGCTCCCTGTCAGATGACAAAAACGCAAATTAGACACAAGAATTACATGTTGTACCAGTAAGTGCTGGAGTCCCTGAAAGAATATAGCAGTGATTACCTTTTTTCTAAAGATTTGGCAAGGGAGGTATGATTGGAATAGGGATAGAGGGAACAGAGGTAGCTTGAGAACAAAGAGAAGGTTGATTAATAGAATACAACCCTCTTTATCTTCCTTGTTTCGAGATACCAAAAATATTCAGGTGAGTAACAAAAATGGCAAGTACGCGTTACATCCCTGATGAGACCCTCAGTCAAATGAAACAAACTTCCAGATAAACCCATTTTCTTCTTCAGATTATTATATTCAAAAAGGCACAAGCTTGTCAGCTTGGGCACTAGACTTATTTTTAAACATTTATCTAGTCAGCATGCCAAGCTCCTCGATATGCTCACAAGCAAAATTCTTAAGCCCAGTGCTTTACAGCCACAGAACGGCACCGTTGTCTTCCTTGGGAAGCACATTACTTCGGCTGTGTCTGCACACAGAAGCTGTGTCTCTTCCACCACTCGGGCATAAGAGCACAAACACAGCCATTCCCCTCTGCCCCATATCGTGACTGCCATTATACCAACATAAAGACCCCATGCCGATGTTGTTATTCTTCACCAGGAAAAGGAATGAATTGCAAGCACCTTCCTGCCACTGTAAGTGCATTGATACCAGGAGCTGTAGATGAAGTTAAAAGACCCCCCTTGTGCTTCCCCCTCACCAGGTCTCTCACACACAGCCGACACAGTTACACTTGTACAAAATCTAGCTATAGAGCAGGCTTTCATGGACCAGGAGTCTCTACCCTTTTTTAATCCACTTAGACTAACAGCAGTGTACTGCTAATTCACATGGCAAAGGGCAAAGGGCTTTTTGCAAAGAAAAACTTTTCCTTGTAGCAAAAATAGATGAACCCACTTTCCTCCAAAGAATTGATTACTGGATGCCTTTGTGGATTTTGTACAGCGATCTACTCATGTGAACTAGGTGTAGTTTGTTGGATGCAGAGGCTTAACCCCCCTTCCTCCAATCAAATGTGGGAAAGGAAGAAATTTGTGCCTAAGTTGAGGATTGCAAAAAAATGCAGCATCTCTATTTATTTTTTTACATATAACATGTTTGGCTTTACATGTAATACCAAACATTTTAAAATAATAGCAATACAGAGCCCTCTGAAGTTTTCCTAAAATGCCTGTAATTCTAAGAATCTCAATCTCTATTACTCTGGCAATACATTTTAATGGTAAACAACAAAAAAAAAATCTTATATTGGTTGTGTTAAGAGCTAACTTGGTCCTGTTAACACTGCTGCTAGTCCAAAGGAGCCTGGGTCCATAAAGAAGTTTCTTGTGAAATGGACAACTAAATATTACAGATTTATCAAATATTAAAAGATTATGTACACTTTAGTGCACATTACATACATGCTTGTTTAGATTGGGTTTTAGGCCACTCAGGATTTTCAATAATAGAAATCAAACATTCCAGAATGCAGGCTATTGCTGCTGCCTCAGTTGAGCCAAGATGCTAAAGGAATTTTTAGATATTACATGGTCTCCTATGTGCTACTTACCATTCAATTACATCAATACTATCTGACCCAGTGCAATAAAGATAGGCACTGCAATAATTCTAAGAGAACAGAAACATATATATATATATATATATATATATACACACACATTGGCAGGTGCCACCAGAAATTATTGTAAGCTGGAAACCAGGCATGTGAAAGCAATGTTTGTTTAATATTTTAAAATCTCCTTTAGGCATTCAGAATTTTTCTGGAATTTTTCTTGACGCAGTGGGAGATCCCTCAGCAATTAAATGAATATGCAAATATTTTGAAATTTCTAACACCAGGTATACATACAAAAGCTCAGGGATATTCCCATAGTTAAGGTTTGATTTGTGCTTCAGTGCTTTGCTGAAAGAACCAAGCAGATTTTTGCCTGGTCTCTTAGCAAAGGAGTTACATCAATGTTAACAAAAGACTTTCTGTATGAACTGGTTATTAGGCCCGTTCTGTTGGTCTGTCAGATTTTGCTTCCTCCTTGCCTGACAGCACATCTACTAAATCTCTATTCACCTGTAGACTAAAGCAAGTAGAACAAACCAGGACTGGATTTTTTAATATAAAGTATTACCAGAAAATTTCAGTCTGCAACAAAAAATCTCCAACCTTGTGGATTGGCAGAGATTAAAACTACAGAAAGTTATTTTCTTCCACTATTCAATCACTTTTGAAGGTAGCCTTAAATCTGCACTCACTTGTACTTACCATCCTTTTAAAATTTTCCACTGAAAATTGAGATTTGATTTTCACAACAGTAAAATGTCAGCAGCAGTAAAAGCGAGGCTTTTTGTGCAGGTTGTGATAGAGATGAAAATTGCACAGCCCTCCTTTTCCTCTCCCCTTCCTTGGGGTCAGTTTCTCACCCTGATAAATGGCACCTAGGTCCAGGCGGATCCTGCTGTATCACCAGCACGGCTTCCTTAAGCATAACACTGTGCTCTCTGTACCAGCACGCGGCCGGAGCCTGGGGGAGCGTGGAGCACATACCTCCATCCAGTCTCCCGAAATGCAGCGAGGGTATGGGCGTAAGCCTTCCTTTGTGTGTGTCAGATCTGGAAAATAACAACTGATTTTTGTTGCAATAAGGCACAGAGCCAATACCATGTCCAACTAACTGTGATGCTTGTAATTTCTGCTCATAACAATAATTTCGGTCAAATACATCTGGGAGGTGGCAGTGATGTTATTTCACTTACTAACACACAGAACTTTTCAGCTCTCATCCTGCAAATTGTATCACGCAGTTGGTGCTCCACAGAAAGAAGGCTCCTCTTTAGTGGACCAGATGGCAAGTTTAGGGCTTTTAAAGGCTGCATCCAAAACCCACCAAAGCAAACAGACTCAGTGATCTTACATACAGAGACTGCTGAGCGCATGAAACAAAGACCCAGCTTCTGCTCACACAGATCAGCACAAGCTGATCATTTGGGCTTTGTGAGGAGGGATTAAATCCCAGTGGCTGTGTCTTGCCTGTGGGACAGCGGTGCTCCATATTACCGCACCTCAGGGAGGTCGCTCTGGCTCCCTGCTAGTTCACAGACTGCCTTTCCTCCCTCCAGACTGGGCAGGGGGCAAAGCAGAGGGAT
Organism: Corvus brachyrhynchos; assembly: GCF_000691975.1. Lineage (NCBI taxonomy): Eukaryota > Metazoa > Chordata > Aves > Passeriformes > Corvidae > Corvus > Corvus brachyrhynchos. The sequence goes on along the minus strand of NW_008238448.1, from coordinate 3,709,916 downwards.
CGCATTCCCACATTTCACCCCAACACGGAGTCAAGACGTAGCTGAGCCAGACACCAGTACCCAGGAGCTAAGCAGTACTCAGGGTCAGACTGCATAAACACAGTCAGTATTAAATCCGTATTATTTGCTTTCGCTGCAGTGCCTTGGGTCTCTGAGAACCTTACTGTGCCAGGCACTGTATGAGTCCAGAACAAACTTACCCCAATATAGAATTTGAATAAGGACAGTATTGAACCATGACAGATTTAGAACACAGCCTTTAAAGATATCATTAAAAATGTTTTAAACCCCTGGTTTTTTTGAAAAACACCATCCCCCACCCCTTTAGAGAGCAGGTCTTGTCAGGCACTAAATAAATGTTTACAGAAAGGTGTTTATGACTCAACATTAAATAATAGTTTCAGATGGAAATGTTGACAGAGCCTGAGCGCTAGCAATGCTTCTCAGAATCTCGATGCATCTGGGAATTTATTTCCTTTTACAGCCTATGATAAGAAAAGGGAATAGCTTATCCATGTTTTAAAATCTCACATCAAGAGCCAACCAAAATGATCTGTAATTCCTGAAAACAGGAATTTCTACTGGAAACAGGAACAGAACCTCCACTGTAGAGGTTGCAGCAGGAAAAACATTGTAAAAGTCATCTCCATATGTTGCATAAAATCCTTTTTCTCTTTACAACTCATTGTTTCAGAAGCTGGGATTTTTAGCTATCACTGTCTTTTCATTTCTCTATTCCCCTTGTTTGTCTTTGTATCTTAAAATGTGTATTTGCTTGAGAAAAGTCTTCTTAATTTTGACCCACTAGTGGCCCAGCTAAGTGCTGAGCTAATATTGACTAATATTTCAAAATAAATTGCTCCCTCTAGTGAGATCACGGCAGTACTGATGTCTAGCAGATGTGCCTGAAAACTGCTTGACTGTGTCCCTCTGTACCACTCGATTAAGCAGCTGGGTCATTATGGACTTGATTCTGTGCTCCTTATACAAAACTCCAGATGATCTCAAGAGGAGACTTGCCTGAGCAAGGAGCGCACGATAAGGCCTTCTGCATTTAAGATAATATTATTTACAAAGGCTTATGCCTCCTACACCATTAAAATCTTCCCTTAAACAACGTACCAATTAACTAGCAGACCTTTTGAGGAGCACACTAGCTTGCAGAATGCTAAAGTCTTTGTTATGAGTAAGTTTCATACAAACAATACTGTTATCACCATCTCCTTCATTTCTTTCAGCTCCAAGTTGCTAGAAGAAAAAAAAACCATCCAATTTAAGGTAGACCTCGCTCCAAACATGAGCTGAATGCTTCAATTTGCTCCCCTCCATCCTGCGGCTTTTAAAGTAAAAAAGAAACATTGATATGACATATTTTGTGGCATCTTCAAAAGTCTCCTGAGAAAAAAAGACATTTAAAAAATGGTGTTAGCATTCTTTTTATCCCCTTCTAGCCTACTGGCATGATAGTATCAGATGTAAATCACTTCATAAGGAAAAGAGCGCCCTTTCTCATTTTGATAAATACTCAAGAAAGACTTGGGAATAAGTCCCAGAGAGGCCAGATCCAGGGCGGTGGGATGCTTCTCTACTAATTTGTGGGAGATATTAATTAGCAGCATTATCCCAAAGCTGGCTGTGCAGTCACCACGAGTGCTGCAGACACCAGCTCCCTCCCTGAACATCCGTGCCACATGGTCTGGGGAGGCCATCGCCAGAGGAGGGCTCGGCCGAGGCCGTGTCCCCTCCCAGGACATGTGGACAGCAGCTCCCATGCTGGCAGGGAACTGGAAAACCGGGAACTTTGAAAACCAAGAACTGGTGTCTTGTTCTGAGCCATCCTGCTCTCTGCTCCCTTCTGCCTGCTGGCAGGACGGGGCCCGCTGTGGCAGAGGCTTGGAGCCCGTGCTGCCGGAGTAGCTCTGGGGGGCTCTCGGCAGAGGGTGCCCACCAGCACATCGGGCACGATGCTGAGAGCGGCAGGGCGGGGGAACGC
>NW_008238448.1:3683528-3707825 GCF_000691975.1 Corvus brachyrhynchos | reverse complement strand
GAGAGCAGCTGCCCCCCCGCCCCTGGCCTCCCGGGTGCACCAGCGGTGTGGGGGGCTCGACCTGCCCGAGGTTTGGGTGTTGCCCAGCCTCCTGCAGGGGGACTGTGCGCTGCAGATCACGCAGGATGGTGGCAGGGCCTTTTCTTCTCCCTCCCATGGCCCTGCCTGCTACGTGGAGACACAAACGCTTGGCAAGCTCATGGACCCCTAAGAGAGATGTATCTCCCTCAGGATGGTGGCCTTGGGAGAGCCAGGGACAGGAGGTGAAGCCAGAGCCACCCCAGGTGCTGGAGGGGTGCAGCTGCAGGGGATGCCAGGCCACAGAGCCCCCCCTCAGCTGTGGCCCAGAGCCCAGTGGTAGGGCCAAGCCTCCACCTGCACTCTCAAGAGAGGCTTTATGCTTCAAAACAGTAAGCCAGCAGCTTGACTGGTATGAGATGAGTGTCTACAAGAGGCCTCAGTCCCCTCAGACTGCATAAGAGCAAGGCCACCCCATCGGAGGAGGTAGGTGTGAAGGGAGGCAGCAGACGTGCCTGAATACCAGACGTGATGTTCCAAACCCTCGTGCCCACCAGGGTGAGCAGTGCCCCCCACTGGGTGCACCTTTTGTTCTCCACAGCCCATGGGAAGCCAGCCATGCGAGGGAGCCCATCCCTCTGGCAGCTTCTCCTTCCTGCCTGCCCGCCCGCCCGGCTGGCTGAGGAGAGGGGCTGCACTGGCTGTGCCAGGTGCTGCTCTGACGTGCTGAGAGGACAGCCTGATGCCTTGCTGCTGTCCCGCCTGGGACAACATTCCTGAACTCCCCCTGCCTCTTCAGCCTCCCTTTGTAAAGCTGCAAAAGTGTTACAGACACTGTCATGACTGTGAGCCTGGGTTCATTTTCTATAAGCAAAGCTTGACTGGCCAGAACAATTCTTCAGAGGTCTGGGCAGAGCCATGTCTGCAGGAGAGCAGCCGCCACAAGCAGTGGTAAATGAGTCCTCCTTCTGTAAATGAAGAAATTACTTAAAGGCAGGTGCTCAGGCTTCTTAAACAAATATTTCCTAACCTCTTTTCATTGAGGAATAAAAGAACATATGACTTCCCAAAGCAGTGGATTAAAAAAACAAACACAAGCCTGTTTTGGAAATGCTAAGGGCATTGTTGTGGGCTACTGGCAGGACTGTGGGGGGACACTGCCTCTGGGAGGAACTGGCTTTGCCATTCCCTGCTGCACCTCAAGCAGCCAGAGCTTGTTTGGGTCCTGCCATGACCCCTCAGCAGTTTGCTGAGCACAGGCACCCCACATGATCACAGGCAGGTGCTTGTTTCCACATGGGCTACAAGCACAAGTGTGTGTGTGTGTGTGTGTGTGTGCGTGCGCGCGCGCGTGTCCAAAAAGGTCAAGTTTGCAAGAAGATGAAATATCTTCCTAGTGTCTCAGTTGCTATTGGTGAAAAAAGCTAAAAAATACCTAGCTCAGAATGATGTTAGGGAGTTTATGGGCATTTATGATTGCAAATGACACATGCCTGGTTTTACTAGGAAGGGTTTTTTTCTAGTTGCAAACAACTGCTTGAGGTAAAATAGCCATCATTCCGGAATGCAGCACACCTTCTGTATACAGATGTATGTGCAAGCTCGTTGTGACTGTCTTGTGTTCTGAATGTTTGGCCTTTTGGTTCATCATGGCAGTGCCCACTGCTTTTTGAAATGTAACTTGCATTCTCAGCAATTTCTAATGGTGAGTGGCGTTCCTCAGAGGTTGGGATTGGGACCAGCACTGTTTAACATCTTCGTTGGCAGCATGGACAGTGGGATTGTATGCGCTCTCAGGCAGTCTGCCAGTAACACTAAGCTGTGAGGTGTGGTCAACATACTGGAGAGGAAAGGATGTCATGCAGTGGGACCTTGACAGGTGGTCTTGGGTCATGAAGTGTCATGAAGTTCAGCAAGGACAAATGCCAGGGTCCTGCCCTGGGTCAGGGCAATCCCAAGCACAAATACAGGCTGAACAGAGAATGGATTGAGAGCAGCCCTGAGGAGAAGGACTTGGGGATGTTGGTGGATGAGAAGCTAAACATGACCCAAGAATGTGTGTTTGCAGCCCAGAAAGCCAAACGGTGTCCTGGATTGCATCCAAAGCGGTGTGGCCAGCGGGGTGAGAGAAGGGATTCTACCCTTCTACTCTGCTCTCACAGGACCCCACCAGGAGTACTGGGTTCAGCTCTGGGGTCCCCAGTATAAGAAGGGCATGGAACTGTTGGACTAAAACTGGAGTGGGGTCACAAAGATGCTCAGAGGGCTGGAGAACCTCACCTGTGAAGTAAGACTGAAAGAGTCGTACAGCCTGGAGAAGAGAAGGCTCTGGGGAGACCTTATAGCACCTTCCAGTACCTAAGGGGAGCCTACCAGGGAGCTGGAGAGGAACGTTATATGAAGGCATGTAGGGATAGGACAAGGGGGGATGGCTTTATTCAGAAGGAGGGTAGGTTTTAGATTGGATATTAGGAAGAAATTCTCTATTGTGAGGGTAGTGAGGCACTGACACAGGCTGCCCAGAGAAGCTGTGGGTGCCCCATCTCTGCAGGTGTTCAAGGCCACGTTGGATGGGCCTTTGAGCAACCTGGTATAGTGGAAGGTGTCTCTGGCTGCAGCAAGGGGGTTGAACTAGATGATCTTTAAGGCCTTTTCCAACCCAGGCCATTCTATGGTTAAATGTAACTTTACGAAGTAACACAGAAGCTTAATATGTGGGTTGGTTGTTATTTTTTTATACCTATAAATTTTAGCCTTAATGATTGCCATTTATTCTAGGTTAAGTAGTTTTATGCCATGTTACTTAGAAGCCCCTGTGTGCCTAATGGCTGGTCTCTAAGACCATGTTGGGGCTGGTTTGTTTATTTTTTGACAATGTATTATAAATATATAAATATATTAATTATAATTATAAATAGTTATAAACAATTATATATTTATAGATTACACAATATATTTAATATATAAATACTATTTATATATTATTATATAATAATTAATTTTAAATAGTCAAGGAGGTGTTTCTGTTCCTTCACGCTGCGTTAAAGCCAGTATAATTAAATGTAATGGCTACCAACTGTCACTAGAGGCTGCTCTTAATACACTGTGAAGAAGTAAAACTGGGGGAAATCACTGCACGTCCTCTATCTCCCATAAAGTAGATTTTTTTTCTTTCTTTAAGAGGAAAATAAGTTCATCTCCATGATGCATCTTCATTATTATCCTATTTACTTCCATTGCTCAAGATTTTTTTAACCATAAAATCACTCTAGCTATTACAACCCAATACAAGGACAAACCATGTTTCCCAGACCATCAATACTCATTGTTTTTCTAGAGAACACAGAAAATAGATCGAAATTTTTGTATTAAATTTTAAGAAGTATTTGAGCAATAACTCTTAATTATAGTAGGAAATTTATGTTTTGCTTTAACATATGTTTTTGGAATAATGTATTTCCCATAGTAAAAACTTAATGATTCTTCACTGATATGTTTTCTGAAGCTTTCTTTTTTTCTCTCCCTAATTTTCCCCACCTGATTTGTCTTGGGCAGGTTGCATTAATCTCCTATGCAAGGAGTTCTAACTAAAGAATAAAAATACCTTCAATATTTTGCAAAGAACTCTTAAATATTTTCTGCAGAACTGTTAATCCCTAAGCCAAGTGTGTTTAAATAAACAAAACACAAGCTGTGTGTGTCACTAGGACACGGGTGTCAGCTTGCTTTTGTAATTTAACTTCCTCTCTGTTTCCCTGTCCTGCGCACTGTTTCCAGTTCACCTGGGCAGGCCAGAAGGTACCCCAAAAATGTCTTTTTCCTGAGTAAACCCACCCATCCATTAGAGCAGAATGAGCAGTTTTGGCCAAATGAATTGTTCTCCATTCATTCAAAATGCAAAGATGCCGAAACCTTTCTTGCTCTGCTCAGTTTTCTCCTAGCTGTGCATCTGCAGCCATGAGTAGGGGATATGAGGAGGGGTCTGTCCGAGGCGCAGAGCAGAAGGCGCCGTCTTGGCGTGTTAGTGTAGCACCTTGCTTGCATGAATGCCATTCTTAGGCCTAGCCCTGACTTTCTGACTGGGCCATGCTAGTGCCAGCTAAGATGTGGCCTTTGGTGTGGTACCTGATTTCCCCTTCCTACAATCTGATTTTAGCCATGGCTGACCTTGCCTTTGGTTGTGGCACTTCAATGTTAACTATGTGGTGTTGGCTCTGCTGGCTGTTCTTTTTTGTAATACTTGGTGACTGACTCAATATTCATTAAAACCAGCCCCAGCTTGCATCAGCCCTTCTCAAATTGCTCAACTGTGTGCTGCTTTGTGGTTAAGGTGATACCTGAGGGGGCAGTTGGCTCTGGTTCACCTCCTAGTTTGCACTGGTTGTCTTTCATAGCTGGAGCTTGTCTTTCCTCTGTTGCAGTTGGGCCAGGGAGCTGAACAGCCAAGTTATTTTGGGGCATTCACTGGAGGAGCACATTTTTTTGTTTTTCTCCTGAACAGGGAGAAGGAGAGTGTGTCTGTGCAGCTTGAATGAAGTTTTGACTTCAGCTTTTCATTTCCTCAGCAGAAAACTTGTCTTGCCTGACACAGAAACATTGCCTTTCACAGGACTGAGCATTTTGGTTTGGAGTCCTTGAGGTGGTAGAGTAAAAGAAGGGTTGCATTTACAAGAGCACTGGAGGAGAGGAATGCCCCTTACATGCAGTAGCTGGAGATCTTGTGTGGAAAGTGGAAGACTTCATGAGTTATTATTTCTGCTGGAGAGAATTTTAAACCAAGTCTGCCCTTTCAGGCTATTACTCAAACCACTGTACTATGGAATGGTGCTCCTCTACATTTCTAAATACTTAGGGCATATTGATACAGATCTAAGCTTATTAGCAGCCTCTGTTGAGGATATCCATCTTTACTTAAAGTAATGATAAAAATACTCTGTAATAAAATACTAATAAAAAAGTCTGGCAATCCAGTGTTCTCACGTGCTCATGTGAAGAAACAAACTAGGAAGTTACTAACTACTTTTGATTCTGGCTATTATTTAAGTACCATGGGAAAACTTGAAAGACCAGGCCCAGTAGAGTCATGTGGAAGAGTTCACGTGCATTTCTTTGGAGGAGGCAGAACTGAGCCTTGATCTGTTTGCTTTCTTTGCAAGTGCTCCAGCCCAAGAAAAAACAGGGATGATGACTTTTCATCAGGGTTTATGTAACTTCAGGTCCGTAGTGTTTTCTCCAGCTGAATTTGCTTAAGGAACCTGGGTGGGCCATAATATCAGTTTGCTGAAAGTGACTATTTGCTAAAATAAATGAATCCAATCAGTTTTTGGCTGCCCACCAGACACCTGGAAAATCTTTCTCTTAGGCTGCCACAGTAACACCTTTGGCTTATGAGAACTTGACCCACAGCTTAACGCCTTTTTTGGCGTGAAATTCCGCAACTTTTGCTCTGGCTAACAGCTATGTTAGCTACCCTCTGGAGTGCATCCTGCAGTTTTTTGGTTTCAGGATTCCTCTGAGAAAAACATAAAAACCAGCCCTAAGTTGCAGAGCTGCTACAGATATAAGCTCTGTAGCTCAGGGGTTTGCAGTTCCTGGTTGGAGAGGCTTCTTTGCTGACCTGTGGCGTACAAATGCATTTGACAGTAGGAAAAACAGAATGGGAACTATGGAACAGCAGAACCTCATCAGCCACATCTGGCCTTGCACTCCTTGGAAGAAATCATATCAGTGACCAGTCCCTTGTTCACTGCAAGCAGTTAAAGAAAATATTGGGGAGGATATTTAGAACTCAGCTGGCCATCTCATCCATCTCCAAAGGAAAATGAACATTCAGGGTTTAAGCTGGGTGAAGATTGTGTGGGGGATGTAACATTTATAACTGCAACATCTATTTCAAATTAACTTTTGCTTTTTGCTAAAATAATGACCATGTACCTCCAGCCTTCCTTTTGAAGAGTTAGGCTCCAGTCCTCTCTCATGCCTGAATGTCTTCCTTTCCCTGACTACCTGGTTCTTGAGACCATCCATACATGTTGTTTCAGCATCATTAAGCCATCAGCAAGCAGATGTCAGCTTGGTATCAGTCTCTGGACATCAATTTGTGAGGAGGGGAGGGTTGATATGGAAAGGTTTTCTGCAAGTGACGGATTACTGAAACAACTAGCGAGTGCTACTTACTAATGGTATTTCTTAGATATTATATTGTGGTCATATTTTCAGGATTTTCTCTTCCCTCATGACTCTTCAGAATGTACATGGGGAAGCCAGAAATTCTCAGACTTACCTGAACCACATACGTTTCAGACGCTTTATAAATATATTTGTAGGGTTTTTTTTCTGAAGCACATCTTGGAAAAATTCAGGTATCTGGGCAGCCTTGTGAATCACTGTAGTCCCTGTGAGTTAGAGAATATTTCCTTAGTCTCATATACCTATATCTTTCTGTATCAGTTTTCCACATACAGGCATACATTCAACTGCATAGGTGTGGATGTGAAGTTGAAATACCTCCAGGACAACTGACTTCTAATGGAATACCTCTGGGTCAACTGGATTCTGTGCAAACACTTGGGAAAGCAAACTCAACCTTGTTTGACTAATTTTCATAACTGGATACATATAACACAAGACAAAGTTTTAATCTGGCAGTATGGTATCATTGTTGCTAACAAGAGGATAAGGTCCTATCCTTCAGACCCTGCTTATCTAGGCTTTCCTGTGCCCAGCACAGGCTAGTTTTTTCCCTCTCACCTTGAGTCCCAAAAGCTGCTGGAAGATGCCATGACACAAAATGCCAAGAAATGGCACTGGTTACTGTGAGAGGACTGGAGGGATACTTCCCAGTCACATTCTATTTCAACAGACATACCTTATGTGTAAGGTGGGGGTCTTTTTTTTATGCCTGCATACTCATAGTGATCCTAACTGCTGGTTTAGAAACTGGCTCAGTTGGGGAATTGTAGACGCCTTGGTGTTCCCATTGGTGCTATTCATTTTTTTGCTCTGTGCAGTAAGACAATGTCTTCAGTTGTTTCTTTACCTGAGTTATCAAGATAAAGCATTTTCATGTGCCTATCAGGCTGACAGCCTCCTGGGACCCATGGGCTCAGGCTCTGTAGGACGCACCGCTGTAGCTGATATGAGATAGATTTGCAGAGCTGGTGTAAGGCAACACTGCAAAAGTTGTAAGTGGCCCCTCTAACTCCACCACATTGCACTTCGATTACTCAAGACATTTCTCTGCCTCACTGCGTGCAATAGCTTTTGGTGTGGTACAATAGGAACTGCAGAGCCTCAAAAAGCTGTGTGGATCTAAGGGGCCAGCTGGCTCTGCACTGCCTCACTCGGCTTTATCAGTAGAAATTCCTTCCTTGCTGATCGAATGACCAAGGGAAAATTATCTCTTTTTAAAACAGTTCACATTTCTTTGGATTCAGTTTCAAATTGGCATTCTTAAGCTTATCGCAGACCATTTATAAATGCACTAGTTCCTGACTGAAAGATTTAGCATGTAGCAGATTTGTTATCCTTCTCGGACAAACAGACTGAAAGAGGCACATGCCATACAGTACATTCTCCATGAGCCATATAAAGGTAGAAAGAGCACCGCATAATCTAGAGAACATTATTTAAAATTGACAGAACCTTTACCCTATCATAAAAGCAGCTGCCTTCTGGGGCTTTTGGACTTACTTCCACGCTCCTCTACCCACTTAAGATCAGTGTAGAAATCCAGCTAACCTTTCTGTAACATCAAAAGTATCCAAGCACTAGTCAAAACTCTCTCTGATCCAGTGTGGCTCAGGCACAAAAGCTGCACTTGATCACAACTTCCTGAACAGAATGAGAATCAAATGACAGGTGGCAATTTCTTGGTTCACTCTTTAAATCTCCTGTCTCCCTCATTCACCCAGGATCATGAGCTCAGTAGTTCAGGCTTGTCCTTGGCTTCTCTTTCTCTCTGTGCTTCAGTGGTATGTTTCTGTTCTCTGTCTCTGACTAAGCTTTTTTATTCTTTCTACTTCAGGGATACACAATGCTACCAATATGTGTCTTGTCTGAAACAGTGGTATTGTCTGTGTGATTTGGATGAAGGCTGCTTTCACTGTAGCTTTCCAGCATCATAGAAAATCTTCATTATTTCCTATGTTTTCCTTGATGAAAGCCTACTACTGTAGCTGACAACGTTGGCCGGCCTGGTCCCACTTGATGGTAGTAGGGGCTACATGTAACAAGGGATAAAAATATCTTAAAGTAACTTCTTAATCTTGTACCATTCCCATAATAGTCATACTTCTCTTTCTACAGTGACTTGTGTTAGAAATGTATGAATAATAAAATCAGTTCTTTTTTGCCAAAATTTCATTAAATCATCTTGGAAAGGGAAAACGACTGAGCTGTGTGCCTGAACATCTTCATATTGGTTTTGCAGTGTTGCACAACATGGCCAGCTGAAGTTGAAAACCTTCAATCAAAACATACTGACAGTGCACAGAAATTTGTGCTGTTGATGGTCTCAGTGATACAATGTGCTGATAGCATTACTGTGTGATGCTACCAAACCTGTTTGTGACCTTGAAACCAAGAGAGTTTTTGTTTGGCTTCTACTCCTTCAGTTCATCAAAAGTGTAAAATAGTGAAGGTGAGTTGTCATATGTTGTACTGAGTTGGCAGCTGCCCAAAGACAAGACTACCATGTGCGCTGGTAGTTTTGGGTGTGGGCAGCTGCTTCAGTTTCACTGTCCTCTGTGTGTGAATCTGAGCAACAAGAAAAACCGGAAGAAATTGCCTGGCTCTTTGTCACCTCCTCACCTTGAAGAGCAGCTGGTGTCTGTAGCAAGTTGTAACCCCTGTTAGGCAAAATCCTGCCATGTTTTGTTTGCAGACATTTTCCTTTGACAGGTCTTATGTTTTAACCCCAGCTGGCATCTCAGCCTCATACAGCTACTCACTCACTCTCTCTTGGTGGGATAGGGGAGAGAACTGAGCATGTAAAACCAAGAAAACTCATGGGTTGAGATAGTTTAATAATTAAAGTAAAAGCTGTGGATGCAAGTAAAGCAAAACAAGGAATTCCTTCACCACTTCTGATGAGCTGGTATGGTGTTCAGCCATCTCTATGAAAGCAGGGCTCCATCACATGTAATGGTTACTTGCAAACACAAATGGCCATCACTCTGAACATCCCTCCCTCCCTTCCTTCTTCTCCTTCACCCAGCTCCATATACTGAGCATGATGCAGTATGGTATGGAATATCCCTTGGGTGAGTTGGGATCAGCTGTCTCAGCTGTGTCCCCTCCCAGTTTGTGCACACTCAGTTTGCTTGCTGGTGGGGTGGTGTGAGAGGCAGAAAAGGCACTGACACTGTGTAAGCACTGCTCAGCAGTAATGAAAACATCCCTGTTTTATCAACACAGTTTCCAGCACAAATAAAAAACATAGCCCACACCAGCGACTGTGAAAAAAATTAACTCTATCCCAGCCAAAAGCAGTACAACAGGACAACTGACTTTGTCACTGGATTTGTCTGGTCTTGTCACGGCTATTTAGGCGTCTAGAGAGAGGGCCAAAACAGTACCAGCTTTGAATGAAGTGTGGAAGTGGGGTAAAGTGTTTCCTTCTGGGACTACATAAGTTGTTCTGGAGTCCTCTGTGCTGTACCGAGGCCCAGAGTTGGGCACATAGTCTGTACGAAATTTCTGTACCTTAGAGTCATCTCCTCTTCCCTCTGAATAGCATTGCAGGATGAAGGTAAGAGAAGTGCTTTTCCATGCTTCTGTCCTCTGATCCAACTGCAGAGTTTCCTGACAGCTGTGCATGAAATCTCACAGGGCTACCTACTCTGAGGTGCTCTGTGATCCTGCTCCCAGGACATCTGGGCAGACACTGGTTCTAGCTGGTTATGGCCTCTGCTCAGGAGACCAGTGAGAAGGTGCTCACATTTGCTGCTCATGCCATGTCAGGACACAGCACATGGAAATCTGGAAGCTCCAAAGCCCCCCAGCTTCCAGCCTGGGAGAGGCGGGCAGAGTAGGCCCGATGCATTCTCCAGCATCATGAGGGCAGAGGGATTTGGGACTGAGAATTCTTTCTTTGCTGTCTGTATTCCTGCAATAGACTGAATTGCAGCAGTGGGACTCATCTGATCCCTCTGGGTGCAGTTGCCATTTTTTCTGTGTTTTCTCAGAGGAGTTAATAGATTTTTCCCCCCTCAGAAGTCACTGAGGCTATTATGTACAGCACAGCTGAGCTATGTAACAGCTGTTTTTCTATACCCCAGGAAGTTTCATCATTTCATGAGAAAGAGACTGAGATTTCAGGTAGACTTTTATATTTTATTTTTCTATAAGCAAACAAACAGTAAGTAAAGCTTGTCTTTTTTGTCATATTGGCTGCCACAAGAACTTTTTTTTTTGGAAAAGATTTAGAAATAAGACAAAAATAACCAAGACAACCCCTACCCTAAGCTACAGAATCCCAACTAATAACATTGAAAAAGAAGTTGATAATATTGATCCCTTGTGTACTGGTAGTTAAACTTCAAAAATCAATTGAGAGGAGAGCTTAACTGGCCTTTCTGTAGTATCAAAAAGCAAACCTAAATCCCAGATGTAGAATTTTTACAGCTATAAATATAGGGGATGATCTTCAGGCAATGTTAAAATTACTGTTTTATTCCCTTTCCTTCAGGAGAAAGCTCCTATGAGGTGCACATGGAAAGGAATCCCTGAGTGTACTAGATATACTTCTCTGCGAACCAAGAAGTAGCTTTTCAGAATGGTGTGCATAAAGAGTGAGACCAGAGTGATCAGCGAGGACTCACTCCAGTTCTGCCATCACTTCTGCCTTGAGTGACTTTAAATCCTTGTCCTGTTTGTTCAGGCAAATTCAGCTCTCAACATATAAAGCTATTCCTGCTAAGCAATTACACAAACATTGCTCTGGCAGTGGTCTCCTGAGTGTTTGTAGAAAAAAATGTTAGGTCTTGGTCCTCTAAGATACCTAGGTGAGAAATCCACATTGCTAAACATCTTTGAAGATCTGAGTGCCTGATCTTTTTCACAAAGTAAGACTTTGAAGCCTTACTGTGCTTTCAGCCATGTTTGTATTTCCTCCTTGTTTTCTTTTAACCATTCAATGTTGCTCTTCACTTGCTCCAGTGACTGACTCCTGGGCAATTCTCCTGCCCCAGCATTAGGATATTTTTCAAAGAAATTTTCCATCTGGAAAAGAGAAGAATAATTGATGTGAAGTAAATAATGCTGCTATCGGGCAAGTGGCTTTTTACAAAGATACAGTCAAGGGTAAATTTGGCTGGGAGAGATCTATAAGATCATGCTAGTAGCACTGGAATAGTTTTACAGTTAACTGCTGCTGCTTTATGCATTTAGAAGACAAAAAAAAAAAAAAAAAATTCCTGGCCAGAAGATCGTTAAATATATTGACTTAAACCCAAGAGAATTGATGTCACCATACCTGCCAAAGCTGGAGTTCAGTGTTGTAGGTTTGGGTAATAGTTACTATTCGACCAAGGGTTCTGTCATTTATAGTGAATCTAGAAAAACAATTTAATAATGATGTTTGATGCAAAACCGTAATTATCTGAAACTTAAACTTCTAATTGTGTTACAATATAGCAGATACACTCAAATTTCAGTATTTTAAAAAATAGTTGAAAAATAGCACCCCTACATAATATCTGAGCTGTTCTTAAATATGTTTACTAATGGAGTGACCTCTTATGGTGGAATAATTTTTTTTAAGTAATTACTGATTGTCTCAAGCTGGAAATTAGGAATATTGCTGTTTGGCAATACAAAAACTGTCCAGTTCACAGCTCTAGGTTTGCAGGCGTGCTTTCCTTCTGTGCCCTCACCAAGCACTTAGAAAGGAGATGGAAGGAGAGAGAAGTCACTCAAATAGTGAGGAGCAAAGCTAAAAGGTTTGCTATTACTGCCACTGTATGTCTGCTGCTTGCTGTTACCATTAGAATAAAATAAAAAAAAAAACCAATTCTATACTCTGTCTTCTTGTTATGAAATCAGTCGTAAGAGTGGAGACTTGATTCACTAATTTCCATGCAATAACCAGATTTCTATGGCCTTGGTAAACTTTCTCTACTTGATCACCATTTACTGGTAGTGATCATCGGAAAGAAAGGTTTTCAAGTTAGCAATAAAGTACTTTTTCCACAGCAAATGGATATAATTGTGTTGAATAAGCTTTCAGTTTTCATTTTGCAAAGGCCAGTAATTATAGCTGTATAATTACACAGAAATAAAAACACAGAAAAGCATGGCATGTAAAAAGATTTACAGGTGGATGTGGTTTCCAATGAGTTCATTGGAGTACCTGTTAACTAAGTACTCCCAGTTCAGTCGTATCCAGTCCCAGGCCATTGTTTTCCCATAGATGTTATATGAGATGTATCTCAGGACTGTGAACACATCTTGGCTTTTGATGAGGCTGGTGTTGTAAATATATTTCAGATACCTAAGGGAAATTCCATAAGAATCAATGAGAGCCATTTCCAAACTGGAATATTATTTTTTTCCTACAGCATTTTAAAGGTAAAGAACACAGACCTAAAACATAACTGTGTCAAGAGATAAATGTGTTGAAAGAAATCTTAGTTAGGAATCTCTTTAGGAAAATAGGTAGGGTTTATGTCTCTACTTGAAAATAGCCAAACCCCATTATTATTCCTATATTTTAATGAAGTAGAGAAAACAAGATTGGATCAGTTAATAGTTCAGCCAAGCACCAAAAAAAGTAGTAATCCAGACTTTAAAGAAAGATCTTCCAGGGATCATGAATAGCACAGGTGGCTTGCTCACATTGACATCTGTGCTGCTTGTTTGGAAACTTTTATCCATACAAAATTAAAATTCATTTGGGCAGAGCATGCCTCCAAGTGCTGCAGTTATACTTCCAGTTATGGCACAGATGGTTTTGACTGACAGGACGAAGCACACATGTTTGCAGGGAGATGAGTAGCATGGTCATGGATTCACAGCACCAGCTGCAGAAGAACACCCTTTCAAGCTGTTCTGTGTTGGGATTAAAGATTGCCTTTTTTTTTTTTCTATAGGTAATGGACATTTTTTTTCAATCTGTTTGCTCTTTCCTCCTTGCTTGTTATTTTAATAGTAAATTGAAAGACAACCTTTCCCTGCTTTAGGAAGGATTTTTTATTTTCTGCAAATATAGGCTGATCTAGCTAATTAATTCTAATAATGTCTCAATCATGTCATTGATTAATGCCACCTTGTTCTTTAGTGGCTTTAGATTATGGCTGTTGTGGTCACAAGAATTTAGGAATGCAGCTGCTTCCTACCATTATTTCAATTATTCTAACTTCTATATTTACTCTTCCTGAATCTCCTATACTTCCTTGGTTCACCTCCTTTAAACTTGGAACTCTTTCAAGCAGAGACTGCTCCATGTTATGATATTTAGATAGGGCTCCAATAGAGTGGTGAATGGCCCTGGTGTAGATGTTTGCTTGCATGTCTGCTACATGATACAACAACATGCAAAGTTATCAGGTAAGCTTAAAGTAGCTGGTGCACTTATGCAGAGATGGTGAGATACTTGACCAATCTGACAGCTGGACCAGTCTGGGGCAGTATCCAGACTCCTGATCATTGCCATAGCAGCATGAATTCAACATTTTTGGTTCTAGCTTGAGTACTTCTGCACAGCAACACAGGGAGCATTTGCAAGTTCACATGGATGCCTTCACAGGACTGTTAATAACTGTTGCTCAAGGTTGTTTGCCTAATTTTAGCTATGTGGAAGGTAGACATCTAGGCTAATCAAACTGGAGCCAATGGAGAGTGACTGACAACACCCAAAAGCAATTCTTTCCATCAATTTTAAGCCCCTTTCCTGGTCTGGGATAAGCAGTGCTTTGTAGGTTCGGCCTCCCTTCACTGATTAAAGAGGAAATGGATGACTAATTTACTCCTGATGCTTAACTATTAAGCAACTAAAATTGCACAGGGTAAATGCACTGTTGGAAGAGCTGAAGGTTGTTGATTGTGTGCAGCAACTACCATGTCTTCAATATCTTTCCACTAAAAGAACAAGGCTTTTTACCCGCTGTGGTACAATCTCAAAGGGGCATGTTTGATAACTGGTCTTGAAAATGTGTTGCATACCTCATGCTGTAATCTGACCAAAATGACAGCACAGAAGAGAGGAAGTGGGGAATGAGCAAACAGTGACCAGCTGCTTCTGTAGGAAAAGAGAGATCTATGTGTGTTTAAATCACCTGTCCAAAAGGGTGATGTTCCTCACTGATGCCAGGCCATATAGCAGCTTTTCTTTTTCTTGAGCTAATGAAGTTTCTTGGTATTTCTTGAACATGTAATTCCATGATGTCTCATTGCCTGAGTTCTGCATCCCATAGCGATATACTATGAGTCGGAGATTTGCAGCAATACTAAAATAAAAAAAGAGTACTTAAATATTCTTCCCCCTTTCCTACTTGAGATCAGTGACCCAGTTACATGCTGTGTTATTCACAAACCACAAAAGATGTGAGCACTCACGTTTCTCCCTGTAACCATCTATTGAAGAGTTGAGAGGCGTTGTTCAAAGCTTCTGGGTCACCCATACTGCAGGCAAAGTCTAGAACAGATGCACGAAGAAGCCTTGGAAAGAGAGAGAAGGAGGGAGAGAGATATCTTCCTATTGCTAACTATTCTTTGAATGCATCAATAACGTGAGATGGAAAAAATAAAGATTGTCCCACCTCTGTAAATGGCTTCCAGTATCCTCCCAGCGCAGTTGATCCACAACTGGTTTTACCAGATTGCGAAAATATCCCTGAGGTAGAAAAAGGGTGTTGTTACTTGTGTAGATTTCTTTAAATAATAATATATTTAATTTTATAGTTTATTCTCCTTAATTTTTTCCCAGAACTAGCATCTCTTCAATGAAAAGTAATATGAACAGGCACACACACAATCTTTCCAGATCCCAAGAGCGTGCCAAGTCTGAGTGCTTGCAATACTGATGTGCAGATAGAACAAAGCCAACCTGCTTCTCTCCAACCTTGTGTGTGCTGCCAGATGAAGGCTGGGGTACAGCAAGGACACACTGCCCCAACTGCCAGAGATGATAGAGAGTTCAGGACATACTTACTTTAGTGACCATTAAATCACGTTCAGTATTTTAGGTCAACTAACAAACCTGCTCACTGCCACATAGAAATATAGCCATCCTTGGTGCTGAGGACAGGTATCAGAGATTTTGCTGCCCTATAAATACTTCTTTATTGAATGCAGGACAGCCTTCACTAATAAATGTCTGTAACATGCCTTATGGTGACAGATTATAAGAATAATTAGGCATAATTTCTTTTCTCCAAGTGCATGCTCCTGAATGCAGAATCCAGGTAATTCAGATATCACTACTAAACAGTGTTTAGTGGTTTTTTTTTTTTTTTTTTAAGATAACAGTAATGAAAAGTAAATATTAATAGTTCAGCAGCACTGAAAATCACTTTAACTTCAGTATTATTCTTGTTAAAGATTCTGAACTATCAGATTCAGTGGTCCCAAGCTGGATTGGCTTTTATTTTGCTTCATCACCTGAAACAGGGAATAGACATTTGTATCATCTTCGAGCATGTTTGCGAGGTAAGTTACAGCTGATATAGCTGTATGCCAAGGTAAATACTCTGTTTCGTTTCTTAGGTATTTTGTGAGCTCCAGGGGAACAGAGTAATTCACAAGTCCAGGTCTGTGGAAGGAGAAAACATAATTTCTGTTATTTTAATGAATTTGAAGAACTTGCTTCTTCGAAGATATTAGATTTACTATTTATTTTAGAAGGCCTGAAATAGTAAAGTTTGTGAGGGAGAAAGTAGTCTGGAATGTAACTTGGAAGGTGTTTTCCAAAGAGATAACCAAGGATCACTGTTGGTCTATGCCTACTTGTAGGCATGCACTATTGTGCTGTTGTGAGAATCCTGTTCATATTGTGCAGCCAGCCCAGTGTGCCTAGAAGTGGGCAGCCCTTAACTGACTACATTAATACTATAAAAAAGAAAGGACTTGCTGGTTGGAGACATTCTGAAAGGCTAAGGAGACTTAGAGGCTGTTACAGATCACCTAAAATTATCTGTCAGCATGGCTGGGCACAAGATCCAGAAGTTCCCAATCAAGTTTCTAGAGAAAGCAGCTGAGGTGGGAGCTACCCAATGCCTTAGTATGCATTATAGGTATGCCTCTACTTTTCTGGATACCTAACTTCTTCTGGAGTGCTACTATTATTGTTAATTATGTAGAGAAAACACCCCTTTCTAAGACCTGTGCAATTAAAGCCGGCTTTTTTTCTTGCCATGGTACTGAAAGGGAGCATTTCTCTTGATTGCATTGGTAATGCAAGTTGCCAATGCATACTTAAATGCACCTCTTTTGGAGGACAAGATAAAGCAACAAAGCATTAAGGCTCGTACCAAATTCAGATAATTTCTTTCAACCACCTGGGTTGCATGAATACTAATTATTAGGCAACAGAAAGTGAAAAACTTGTGTTGAAATCTCTGCAGGAAAATAGTTTACCTTGCTAAAGAAAAAGCGTCATCCAAAATCCCTGCACGATCAGCAACTGAAAAACTCTGTGTGAAAAGAGGAAAAGAAGGATCAAGGATGTACAGATTATTTGCAGAAAAACCCCTGCCTCTACAGACCTCTTATAAGAAACCCACCAGACAGGTTAGACATTATGCCACTTACTTCGTGGTTTTGGAGCAGAAGAGTGCTTAACCTGGCCCAGTTTTGACTATCATAATTCACCCGAAAGAATCCAATGTGGTCTGGATTAACGTTCAGAAAAGTATCAGGAGAAGCTGGTATTGTAATTCCTACAAAACAAACAAACAGTGATTGGTTTGTGCGCCTTATATGACATGGAACTCACTGGAGATTCCTTGACTCCAAAAGTATTATTTGGTTTTAATGGATATCAAAATAAGATCCAAACCTTAATTTTATTTATTTCATTATTTATTTCTAAATGGCTCTGAGTAAAGATGAGTTTTTGTAGATTTTGATTAATGCCAGCACTTGTCTTAGAACAATGAATTGTGGTAATTACTTGGGCAAGCTAGTTTGTTAAACTTAAAATGGAGATCATTGTGAGTAGGGTGAGGATGCTGAGATTTAGCGTCATTGTAAGAAGTAAAAATTGCAAAGAAGCAGTTCTTGCAAATATATTTTTTAAAGGTTTTTCATCCTCATGTGCACTATTAAAGTTCTCATATTTTATCGTCCATTAGTTTCATTCTTCAGTTTGTTTCAACTAACTTTAACTTTTCTGTCCTTCTTTGATTCTATTTTTGTAGCTATTGATAAAGGATTTACAAAATAGGCTGAGACTTTATTCAAGCATTCATGTTTAAGGATTTTCCCATTTAAAATGAATACTTGAAAAATGTTCCTTTCTCAGAAGCTTGGCCTGGTCCAGTTGGTGATGCTACTTATGAAAAATTTTCTATTTCCCATTGAAACCAGTGGTCTTCAATCTTGTGGTTTGAGGGTGGCTGTAATTAAAAGCACATTTCTGTTTGGATGATGCATACAAAGTATTTCTAAAGGCATTTTTCCCTGCAGTTGCTGTTTGCCCTGCAAGATAGAAATTTTGTGGATGTAGAACTAAGCACCTAATCAAGATTTTGCAGGCTTTGTGAAGTTAATAGCCCCTTGCAGCCCACCCTAAGGTCATGTGGAAATCAGAGAAAGAAAATGTGTTTGTGTTAACTTCTGAATTGTATCATGACATAAGATGTTTTTTGTTTGCTTTTGCATGAATACTAAAAGCAACCAGGTAAAAAAAATCAACCCAGAACAAAAGACAAATTACATTTTAAATAAGTAACAAACAAGTACAAGAAAAGATGGGGTGATTGTAATATATCTCAAGTTTAATGGGATGTAACTTAAAATCTGAAAAAGGTCAGTAATTTTTCCCCACATTTTTGTCTACTGGAGGTGTAGAACAAGAAATTCAGATTTGACTGCATAATAGAATAATGATCAAAAAACCCATTAGGAATTTTCTCAGTTCTGAAATCAGCATTAGAAAAGGTGATTAATCATTTCTAATTCTTTTTCTTTAATTGAACTTAAATTGCCAGTTTACCATGCCACAGAAGCCTTCATCAGCCTCCCACTTCACCTCTTTTCTTGGACTGGACAACAGCCATGTCTAAGCCAAATTTATTTTAGCACATTATAGATAAGAGTATGCATAGATGTTTGCTTGAATAGGACTGTATTTAAACAGATGCTTAAGCACTATGCTGAAACTGAGCCTAAATTGACATAATGTTTGTATAGGGGAAATAGTAATCTTATCATTGAAATTACTAGTAACTTCAGTACAGCCAAGCTGTGTGCTAGCTCCCAGATCTGAAAACTGGAAAGTATGAAAGTTCATTCTGTGTTCTATTTCTTGTAAGGTATATTGAAAAGTTTTATCCATTCATTATCCTTAAAAGAGAGGAAGACATTTACCTGTAGAATTTGATGCGTTGTAGAAAGTATAACCTGATGAATCCCCAAGCCTCCATTTGACTGGTATATTCCATTTATAACTGAAATTATTTAATGGGAAAGAAAATCAAATGACATCTGAAACCAAATGGTACAAACCCCCCTCCATTATGTCTTTGTTTGTTTGTTTGTTTCAATGCTTGCATCTTGTTTTATGAAGCCAACTGTGTGCTTATGTACATATACATTTAATAAATTATGTCAGGCAATAATCTAGCAGAATACAAAGCAATTAATTTAGTAAAAGATGATTATATGTGAATAATTGGTGTCAGTGTTAATGTTGATGTGTCTAGGGCTTTGTGCTGACTCTAGTTAATCTTTTGCAATGCTGACTTGAAATAAGTGTTAAATATTACAAAAATTTTTTACAGACTGAAAAAATGCGAGAGTTTAAACAACCACTGTGATACAGTTAATAGGACCTCTTGCCTTTTCCAGCCTGTTTTTCCTCTCCAAGACAACTCTAATTCCTTCATTATAAAACACTGGGAGCCAAATACAACCTTACCTTTTGCTCTTCAGCTCCTTGTATACGTTATTGGGTAGGTGCAGATTCTTCAGTCCAGGGCGTGCCCAGGACAAAGCTGAGAAGTTTGGGCAGGAATGGAGCCACGGCACAGCCTGACCAAGACTGTGACCAGGCTATCAGGGAAGTGGGACAGCAGAGCATGCTGTGAGCATTATGTCAGCCACCTGCATAGGGCTGCTAAAATTATTAAGCCCTTTTTAACAGTCAGCTTCTGTTCCATAGTGGTACATTATAGTTCATCCCAGGGGGACTCTCCCTTGGTGACAAGTGCTATGGGAAAATAGGAGTCATCTTTATAACCCTGGGTTAAGTGAATGTTCATTAACTTCCAGAAAATAAAAAAAATTGAGGTGATGGTATCTCCTCCTACCTCCAGGAAGAAAGATTTGTTGTTTTGTATCTCCTAAACAAAATATCTTAACAAATTTATACACTTCTAGTTTTATTAGTTCTCTTATGGAGCTTACTACGATGGAATTTAGAGAGGCATTGTGTTTCCCAAGAGCAAAACCATATATGTTTTGGTTTTTGTTTGGGATTTTTTTTTACTTGTTTTTGTAAATGCATTTAATGAGGTAGATTTTATTTTGTTTTCATGTTCCTGAGATTCCATTCACAATTACTCCTCCTGAGCATAAGATACAATAGCTGTGTCCTGTTAACCATGCATACTGAGTATGTGTTCCTAATGCACTATGCTGCAGCTGCACATTTGCCCAGCAGCACTACTTTAGGAGCACAGGTTTTTGAACTTCCATTTCTTTGGAGTGCTGGCATGCAGGAGAGGACTCCTTAAAGCCAAACAAACTTGGAACAAGCCAGCAGCTCAGGAGACTATTCAGAGAATAAAGCATACACAAGACCAGGAGGTTTCACTGCTTAAATCAAAAGAGGAGATATTGATGTTCAGTGAATTGACTTCTGGGCAAGGGAGTAAGTGTGTCCCAGGATAGATAATATCAGCATTATAATACATATTATGACATCTTATTTTTGAGTAATTTATAAAAACTAAATGTTCAGAAACAAATTCTCCTTTTGCTTTAGCAATGGCAGGGACGGTACACAGCTCAGCTTCTTGACAGATTAAGGTAGGAACAGTGGGATTTCTACTCAGGAAATGACAAGTGGCAATGTACTGTAAAAACTGAAGTCACTAAAAAGTAGGATCCTTGAGTCTGCTACCTCAGCACATAGTACAATAAAGCAAATTTTTTAACACAAAGAAGTAATTTTGCCTAAATAGTTTGTAACTCCATCCTTCAGACGGCACAGTGCTGTACTTTTTGTCTGTGAAATTTTCTGCTTAGGTTGGGAGAAATGTAATGTTGCAAATACACGGGTAGTTATCTAATTCCAATTCTTTTGATGCCTATTCAAAACTACCGATAGCTGAGCCTTCTCATTGCTCATTTTTTTTTTCTTTTTAATCAGAGGGAAATAGAGTGGTCACAACTGTTTTCTTCTTTCTTCATTTTCTCCCTGCTCTTTCTTGCCCTTTGTATTAAAAGAGCTAGTAGAAGTTAATGAAAAAAATGCATTTGGGTTGATTTAGTTGTGGTTTATACTGGCAAGTTTTACTGATTAAGTTATTGGTCCAGTTCAAGGAGCAAAACCTTCTTAATATGGGTTAATTGGAATCTCTTTCACTGAAAAGTTAGCAAAGTTGTACTGCCTCAGAATTGGGGCTGGCTAAGAAATTGCAGAATAGCAGGTCTGAAAAGTTAATCAGCTGGTTAATGCCATGGTTCAGCCAAGCCATTTTTCTGTGCAGTTCCACCAACCCACAGGTAAAGTTCATTTCCCTTCAGGTTAGTCACCTGTTACTTAACAAATATGCTCCAATACAGTATCCCACCTGTCTTAAACAGGCCACATAACAGCCCAAGATGGCTTACTTTGCCTGGATAGCTATCTTCTAAATGGTTAAAATTAAGCAATATGATCCTAAGTAAAACAGGGAAAAAATAGTTTGTGATGAGGATTAATGACATTTATACATTCCCAGTAACTCATGGTTTTAAGACATGCAGAGAAGACCCTGTATTGTATGTGAAGACCCTGTGATATGTTCTAGATCCTAGGCCATATAGGAAAGGAATAAACTAGTGTGGTATAAAATACTTGGATCACAGTTTCTGATTTCTGGACAATTTTGTGGCAGTTTTCTTAGTCTGAGAGACTATAATTTGCGGTGATGCAACAGATGACTTCCAACAATCTGAACTGTGTGTGGAAATCAGGTTTCCTGAGAGATCCTGTCCAATTTTATTCTACTCTGTTAGAGAAAGAAACCCTGAGACAAAGGGCTGATGTTGTTTTAAATTTGCAATATTTGTGTCTAACTTCCTCCTGGCTTCCTTAAAAAAAAAAAAAAAGCTGAGAATAAGTTTAGCAAGAATGAGTAAAATACTACCTATGCATATGTGAGATGAAGAGGGTAAATGTACAGTATTTCTACCTGGTTTGAATCGACATTTGCAGTAGGAACTTACCCAAGATCAGAAGGAGGATGAGAAGCATTTGCATTGGGATCCAAAAGAAAACGTTTCTGTGTGAATACTGAATTACTTCCCATCTCCAAAACAGGGTAGCCCATCTGCCTAGTCCATGTGTCCATGACTTCCTTCACAGGCTTATTACTTGCCTATGAATGATGGAACAGGTTGCAGTGAAAATGGAAATTCAGTCCTAAGAGGAAAAAAGTATCTCTGGTATCAAGAAAAAGAAGAGCAGAAAGGGGCAGAGGAAAGAGCTGGTTCAGAACAAAAATTCCTCCATTAAATCCTTTTATAGCACCTGTTATTGAAGAAAGAAATGAGTTGGAAACTTGGGCACCGAGAGAAGAAATGAGAAATATGTAGGCAGGTGACTAGCCAGTAATATGGACAAGAAATACTGAGGAACCTTTGAAGTCCCTTGCATGCTCTAAGATCTCTCTATTTTTTTCCTGACAGAAAAACTGAACAGGACAGAAAGGACACAGGGAGATTTTTCAAAGCCAGAAGCCTCCTTGCAGTGTGTCCTGTTTTGAGTGTGAAGGAAGTCAGTAATAACCACCAGCAGCTGCACCAATGTAAAATTTGATTTGTTCTGTGAACCATGAACATCTGTCCTAGGAACTGGAGCTGGAGAAAGCTGTCACTACCTCCCCAGGATGCCACCTGTGAGAGAAGTGAGCTAGGGTCACCTGCAGTGTTTCCTTCTCCAGATGAGGTAGATGATGTGAAGATGCAGAAGACTAAAGAGTAAAAGTAGGAAGGTCTGCTGAGCAAGAAGTCTGAAACCAAGGGGAAGACAGGAACTAAAAAAGAGACACAAAAGCACAATTTAGGCTGTGTGAGTGTCCACAGGGTTGGAAGAAAAGGAAATAATATCAGGGAAGAACCTGGCAGTATGCAGGTGGACTTTTGGGGATAATGAGATAGATGGAAAAAAATAGTCCAGCCTCAAGGAAAGATCAGAAAATGATGGCACAGATGATGACCCAACTGGGACTCAGAAGCTAGAGAGGGAGATAAGCACAAAAATTACTTGGGAATTGATACTTCTGAGAGCTTTCAAACACCTGAATCTTGAGAGAGAAGAAAGAGAACAGGGTGCCTGTGTATGGTGGATGAGAGGTGTTTTCACACACGAAATGAGTTTGAGTTGCGGGGGACTGTTTCAGTAGCAGGCTATTTGTTAGCAAGGCCTCCTTTCTTGTTTCCTTTTTCACTCCCACAGTCTCATGCCAAAAAAAAAAAAAAAAGAAAAAGAGAAAATAATATATATTTGCTAGAAATAAGAGACATTGGAATATACTGGGAAGCTGCCTAGCTTGTGATCTCTCATTGACAGAAGAGCTACAGAATATAAAAAGTTTGAGAAACTGAAATCAGTGGGTGAGAGATATGAAACATTTTTTAGCAAGGGTTTGGGTGGATGCAAAACATACCTCTTCCAGAGCTTCCCAAAATTGTTGTGTCTTGGCATTCTGGAAATGGTGTTTCTTCAAATATGCCTAGAGAGAGATGGAAGACTGTGAAAATACTACCAGTGTCTCTTCTTTGCCTATGAAAACAATACACATATCCAGTTTTACAGGGTTACAGAGAGCACGTCTCAGTTGCACAAGGTATCCACACGTGGGCGGTAGCATTGTGAGTGGGAGATGAAACAGATCAGCATTCAGCTGACGAAGTTCTTTTGCTGTCCAGTGCATCCCATAACACCAAAAGTCAGCCTTTCCCAGAGTGACTTGTTAGTATGAAATAAATTTGTACTTGAAGAGTTCTTTGTGTTTTGTTTGAATGGACACCACTATACCCTGTTGCAAATTTCTGACTAATCTAAGAGGTTGTTTAGCAGGAAGAAGATACTTAATGAAATTTCACTACCTGTGGACTCATAGTAACCTCTAAGTTTTGATCAAAACGACTGTTACAAGGAGTAATGGTGTTCAGCAAAGAGTTTGCAACGCCTAAACCTTATTCCCATCCTGCGTCTTCCCTGGCTGCTTGGCGGGTGTTTTCCTCCCCTGTCACCTGCTCCTGGTGATGTTCAGTCAGTAGATGGTGCTGTTTGTTTCGCTGTTGGCCACAGCTGCCTACGTTAGTGCTCTTGAGGGCTCTGAGCACAAGGGAAGGGTTAGGCTCTTGGGGTCGATGTGGCTGTATTTTCCCATCTCGGGTAACTGTTCTGATTGAATATATGGAAGGGAAAGTACAGGAAAATACAACTGTCTTGTAGCAGCCCATAAATGTGCTCTTCATGAGGGAGGGAAATAAGAACAAATGTGGTAAGCCTTCACTGCAACTCTTGTAACCAATGTCAGTTCAGAGGAAAGGACAGACAATCGTTCTCCTTCTGGGAGGCCTCCTTTCTTCCATTTTGTCTTTCTGTAATTTTGTAGAACCATGTTTTTCCTCCACAAGAAAGGACTATGAACTGTGCAATATATGTCCCTTTTCTTCTCCCTATTACCTTGACTTTCTAAGGCTGGGTGTCTCTGCATCAGGGAACAAATGAGCTTATGCCTCTCAGAGTGTCCCTACATAGCAGGCTGAGTTGGAGGATCCTGGGAATAGGAAGCTGCAAACACACTTTACAGTGGAATGAGGGGATCCCAGCTGACAACAGGGTAACAGTGGGGTGGAGGAGGTTTTTGCCACTAAAAGCTGTCAGGAATTTAGGTCCTC
>NW_008238448.1:3640949-3683484 GCF_000691975.1 Corvus brachyrhynchos | reverse complement strand
TGGAAATTCTTCACCTCCATGTTGTCCACTCAGTACTGAAATGCACTAAGTACTTTTGCTACCAATACCAGGATCTCTGATATTCACTTTTTGAATAATGGTTTTGCTACTGTCACATGAAGATGGGCTGTAGTTCTGGTGGGTTTTGGTGCCACCTTTACCTGACAGCCTTTCTGGAAGACGTCTGGTGTAATCCAGTCTCGAATCATTCTGAGGATCGATGCACCCTGAGGACAAAGGGAAAGGGGAGAAGGTCAACCTACACTGCTCTAACACTTATTTCTGTTCATCTAAAAAGCAACATGTGAATAATATTTTGTAAGGCAAAAATTGATACCATTCATCAGACTAAGGAAGTGTTTCTTCTAATTCCTTTGTGGGATGGCATGCCTATCTGGTGGAGCTTAAATCTGGGTGTGAGAATCAGTCTTTAGTTGTGATCAGACACTTGTTTCTGTGTTCAGCTCCTGAGCCCTGCTGCTGCAGGTTACTATCCTGCCACTCTACCAGTTTGTGTGAGCAGGGCTCCCTGTTTCATGTTGAACAGGACAGGGGTGAAGGCAGCTGAGGACTACTCCTGTTAGGGGAACAGCCTGAGAGAGGCAGTGACTTCAGCTGACCACACAACAGGAAAGGAACTCTAAAATTGTACAAGTCTGGGGCTTTACAATGCCATCTCAAGGAATGAGATTTGCTGAGCACTGGTGTAAGAGCTCTGGCCTCTGAAGCAGGGTAGAACTGGGATCAGAGAAGTTACTCGGCTGTCACAGAAAAAAACCAAACAATTAGGACTTCAAAAGAAGAAAGAAAGAAAAGAAAGATGGGAGAGAGAAGTAGAAGAGCCATGTGCAACAAAGAACAGAGTGTGCACAAAATGATGAAGAAAAAAAAAGAAGCAGTGCAAACTCAATCTAAGATTCAAAATATGATTTTAGGATTAGCATGTTTTCATTTTCTGAACTAAATCAAGAGGCAGTTGAGAGCCTAATGCTATGAAGGTTTAAAAATCCAGTTGTCCCATGAAAACAAGAATGTTATCTGAATTCTCAGTAAATCCTGTTTCCTCTATTTATGTGTCTGAGAATAATGACTGGATGAGTCATGGCAGAGGGACTGTTTGAACAGATATGCCTCAAACTGCTTTCCA
The DNA here is from genome assembly GCF_000691975.1 of Corvus brachyrhynchos. Classification (NCBI taxonomy): domain Eukaryota; kingdom Metazoa; phylum Chordata; class Aves; order Passeriformes; family Corvidae; genus Corvus; species Corvus brachyrhynchos. Next base: position 3,682,337 of record NW_008238448.1, on the reverse strand, counting down.
GGCTATTGTTGGAGAGTCAAGGTGGTCAGCAGATGACTGTTTTCTGATACAGAAATCTGATATATTTGCCATGGAATATGTTCAAATACAATTCAGTAATATTTAGAACAGATACCCATTAGTGGTAGTCATAAGGCTGCTTATGTTCAGTGGTGATCATGCAGCCACAGGTATGCACGAGGGAACCTCAGTTCCTCAGCTTTGTCTATCAGCCATTTCTTATCTGGTATCACTTCACATAAACCATCCCCTCCCATTTATATTAAAAGCCAAAGTAGAAATACACACTTATACATGCATTTGGTGACAGTGGAGAATTCTCTTGCTTTAAATTGTAATGTATAGTTAGTCACTTGCACCTTCTACTATTGTTTTTCAGTCTCTCCCCCTACTCTTGTCATTCCTCTGTAGTCCGTGATGGACTTTGTTTGAGAAAAACTCATCCTAACAAAAATCACTGATTATAGGAATGCCAGTATTTTAATAACTTTCTTTTCTTACAGCTACTTGGGGAGGCTCAGGAAAGTGACCTTAATTTGAATAGCTGACGTTCTCTGAGACGGGTATAGGGGGGAGTCTTTTATCAACACCCACATAATTTCATAGCAATTGCCAAGTATATGATGAGATTTGTTTGTGGCAGAAATGTGGAACATGAATCCTAAACTTCTGTAGCTGGGAAGTTCAAAAAATGTGGGGGTCCAAGAGAAAATTTCTAACAGAACTTATTTAAGACAAAAAGTATCACTGCTACTTTAATAAAACCTTTCAAATTAAGACAGAGGATTAAAGAGAAAGAGATGAAATGCAAATACTTTTTAAAAGCAGATTAAAACAATTATATACATTAATTGTTTACTCACCAGCTCTGCTCTAGTAGAGCTTTCCTAGGCATGTAATGCCCTACCAATCACACAGCAGTTACAGGATCTCTTACAAAATATGCTGCAATGACTCCATAGACCCTTAGGCAATTCATTAGAGTTTTAGGATTGTATAAGCCCTCTGGTTGTTCTGGTAAGACTAACAGAGAGCATTCCAAATTATGCTTTATTTGTTTAGTGATGAATATTATCATGAGAAGATTGTTTTTATAAGAAAAATGCAAAAGAGAAGCCAAAATAAAGCCAAAAAGAAACAAGTTAATTTTGTCACGCACTTATATATAAATACCAACAGTAATTTGAGCTAAATCTACGCAAAGACTTTCTCTTTCAAGCCAAATTATAACCCAAGCCAAATTATATCCCAAGCAAACTGTTCCCAAACAATGCACAAGTCCTCAAGTGTTTTCCCTTAAAAAAATGAGTTCATGTAGCAATTATCTGGGCACAAAGAGATGAGTAAAAGCTAGGATTTTTTTTTCTCCATTGTTTTTCAGACCCTGCAAAAGTATGTCTCTCGCTTAGCTCACCACTAAAATACATTTTGATCCAGAGTACTTGATTTAGCTCTGTATATTTCATGACTTTTGTTAGTTTGATTTAAAAACAGTGTTACACAATGCAGGTTTTTACATGGTTTATGATTTGACTGTGAGGCATTTATGATGCAATAAATACTGCTCGTATTGTTGGATAGAGGATTTAACAATTGAAAACAGAAAACTGATGGAAATGGATGGATAAAGTCTAGCTAATAAAAGTAGTATCTACGGTTACAGACTGTAGCACAGGTAAAGCTAAACTCAATGCAATGTATACTTTATGTTTAGCTGATAATGGGAGCTTGGAGGGAAAGCAACAAGCTGTATTTAATAATGGTGGATTTTGTGTGTTCAGTGGAAGTGTGTTATGGCATCATAGAGGGAATACTGACAGTGTCATACAAAAAGCTGCCAATAAAAATATTGTGTATAAGGTTCAGAAGCAGCATCGGAGATGGCTGTTTGAGGAGAAGAGTGAACAAAGGCCCAGCTCCTTCCTTGCCTTGGTGTGGTGGTGAGAGGGAAGAGGGACAGGGCTCCTCCTGTGCTCCTTTGGACTTGTCTCTTGATGTACTGCAGAAAATAACTGGAAGGGAACAGTGCTGCTGGGGCCCTTGAGTCAAGAGACTCCCTGGTTAGATACAGGGGGACACCTGCTTTGTTCCATGTCTAAGGCTTTTCTAAGGACAAAGTGGCTTTGGCTACATCTGATATGGAGGGAGACCATAGGCTGGGTCTTCAAAGTGGTGATCCTCAGCATAGCTGCTGGTGTCCCTCACGCTCTGGACCTCACAGCACTTTCACAAGCGCTGAGCTCTGGGCTGCCACCCCACACAGCAAGTACTGCCAGACGCCATGGGCTCCAGAAGGCCTCTGTGTGCCCTGACAACAGCTGGGAATGTCCTAGAACAAAGATCTGCACAGACACAGCTCAAGTGAATTAGGAGTCCTAATTATGAGCACCCCTGACTTTTATCTCCTCTCCAAAGTCGCCACTTCCTTTGCATGCAAAGTCACAACGGAAGGATATCGTACCTTACTGTAGGATATCCCATCAAACACAGAGGTAATTTCAGCTGGAGATGACACCTCGACTACAACTGGGTGGGAAGACAGCAAAGAGTCATCCTTCAGTACAGGAAGCACATCATCAATTAAAACCTGGTCAAGCTGAGAAAGAGAAGACATTAGAATAGAAACAAAGGCAGGAGTATATGTCTATTTCTCAAATAAGTAGCTTGAACTGTAAGTCTCTAGGCAATTTGAAATGGAATGATTTGCATGCCCTTTAGAGAAGGACTTGCAAACTCTTTACATCTAAGAGGAGAAGGATACAATTTTTCCTTAACTAAGATAAATTGCCTTCTGCAGATCCTGTTTTCCTGTGTATCATAACACAGACACATCCATCCCACCCTCCCTCGCCCCCAGTAGGCAAAAAGAGTAGCCTGTGTTACCAATTTCAGAAGTGTGACAATATTCACAAAGCATTATGATCTCCTCTTGCAAAAATGGAGCTGGGTAGGAAGGGAGGGAGGGAAGAAGGAGGCAGCATTCCCCATCCCAAGGCTTATAATGTTTTTTTAAAGCGATTTAAATTTTTAAAAAAAGATTAAGTAGCCAGCAGTCAAAATCCCCTTACTTCCTAATCAATATTGACCAAAAAAGACTAAAATTCAATTTAGCTTTCCTCTTCTAATACTCACTAGGATAACATTGAAATGTCTTAGATCTTAGATGAACATGGTATCTAGATACAAAAACGTCTTTTAAATTTTAAACTCAGTAATTAGAATTTTTCTTACATAGTTAGGACCACAGATCTTCTACTTTAAAGTGTAAAAGTGACCCAGGAATGATTCTGTTCTCAGCCTGTCTGCAGGGAGAGAGGCAGGGAAAGCAGCAAGTAGGCACTGCCTGCTTCTGAAGTCACCAGGCTCAGGGGATAGCAGATTTCAACAGGCTCAACCTATGCAAAACCCACTCTGCTCCCTTCCACTGGCATATGGTGTATATCTCCCAGTACCCAGAACCTCACGGCACCTGGACAGCTGGGGGAAAATAAGCATGCTACGTGCCATCACATCTGTTTGGGAGGGGAGGAAGGAAGGAGCAAGAAAACTGCCTTTATTCACAGAGTATAATGCAAATTAAAGGCTTACTTCTTTGTAACACCCTTAAAGCCTCTGGAGTTGGCACAGTTAGCACTTCGGCCATCCACTGTCACTACCTGAGATTGTCTGAGTTGGAGCATTTGAAATGACACAATGCTGGCAGAAGCTGAATGGAAGTCCAGTATTTTCCTTGATAATAGCTCAAGATGTGCAGAGAGGCCCAGGTTCCCAACCCTTACCAGAGCAGATAATGATCCTAAGTCCCATGAAGAAAGTACAGCCCAACTAAATAAATACAGGATAATCTCCATCTTTCAGAGTTAGACCTTTCAGCAACTCTGCAAAATTGTTAAGGTTCGGTCCAGAACCCACCTAGGTGTTATTTTGCCATAATAACCAAACACTTGATTCACTTGTTAAAAAATAATAACTCTTCCCTGTAGACTAAAACTTCATAAAGTTTACTTTGACTAGTTCCAGACCATAATATAGGTAGGAGAAAAACTTAAACCAACTTTTTCTTTATGTTGCACCACACTATGTTAGTTTTCTATAAATATACTTTAAGTCTTCATCATCCTTGTCTAAATTTTACTCCCTTCCAAAATGTTCCTCCCAGCCCCGCCAACCCTCCACAAGGCAGAAATAATTACCATTTGCCACTCTGGTTCTGATACATTCGTTCCCAGGAACTCAAAATAACTGGCAAATCCTTCATTTAACCACAAGTCATCCCACCAGTCCATGGTTACAATATTTCCAAACCACTACAATTATAAACATAAAGATGTAAATTTAGATAAATAGTACATGTACATTTCAGTATCTCACATCTCCATATAGAACATTCATTTGCTTACTTTTTTCCTGCTGCCAGATGAAAATTATCATAATTCTGGGGTTTGAATAGGAATTAAGGCCTTGCCTTGTGTTAACACATCACTTTTATTATAAAATTACATATTACCAGGGAGATTGTTAATGATTCATGTGCCACTGAAAATATTTTTAGCTTCTTCCCCTTGATTTGATGATTTGTGTTTTTAAGGATATGTTTTCAGACAGCCTCCACAGTGTATAGCTGTCCCTGTTTGCCTGCCCAAAAGAGACATCTGCATACGTAAATTAGTTTCTCTAAGACATTTTAGACAGATTTTCATAAGCTGGCTGACAGTCCGGGCCCAAGCATCTAGCTTCTTGAGAAAAATTCCAATGCAGTAGTAATGGTATTTTAAAGTTCTGATGGGGATCAGTTTTAACATGGTATTTTGCAATCAGATTTTGAGCACATGTAGGAGATCCTGAGACAAAGTTAATGACAGTATTTTCAAGATTAAACTGTGGTGACTATATATTTGAAACACTATAAAAGTGACTCATGTCCTGAAATATACCTGATGAACGAGCTCATGGGCTATCACAGCAGCTACTCTCTGCTTGTTGGATGTGGCTGACTCCTCGGGATCATACAGCAGGTTTGTTTCTCGGTATGTGATCAGCCCCCAGTTCTCCATAGCACCTGTCCCGAAATCTGGAATAGCTATTTTATCTGCATTGAAAAAAAGAGACAATGATTACTACTGTATCCTTTAAATCAATTAGCTTGTCCTCTCTCTGTGTATTTACAGCCTGTTTTGCTTACCATTTGTGATTTGGGCTTACTTCTGTGGACTGCAGGCTATGATCTGTGTTTAAGAAGAGAACTGGCCTACAGCAGCTGATAGCAAGTGCCCTGGCTCTGCTCAGATTAACAGAGGTAGGATCAGTTGCACTAGATGAGGATCTGTCCTGGGAGGTGATGCTGTGCCATCTCCTGGGAACGTATGTATCATTACTTAATTTTGGCCCCAGAAATTAATACTGTTGTCTGGTGATGTGCTGTAGGCAGTAAACCTCCTGAAACTATTTGTAGCATAATGAGGCATGACATTGTTTGTCACACTGTCATATTAAAAATATTTATTGACATGTTAACTGAAGTAAATCCCCCATGCAGTGAACAACATCTGCTTCTACGCCTGGCAATTTGTGGGGGTCACTCATTTATGGTCAGTAATCAATACAGGTTTAAATGAGAATTGCAAACTCAATTGAACTGGCATTTTCTTCTGCAAATAATGGCCACAGGCTTTCTATGTGGGTTAGTGAAAAAGTACAGATGGATTTAAAACTGAATAGAATGAAAAACCCCTGTCCCACACCAACAGAAGATAGGAATTACTTATTTTAAATTAAACAACTTAATTACAGAATCAAAGCTGATAGTTTTGCAAGGGCTTCACTGACAGTCAAAATGAGGATGCAAGGAGAAAGATAATGCCAGAACCCATAAATCAGTGTGAAATACAATATTTAAATAAACCATTATGCAGAAACATATTTGATTCATCAGGTTTGACCTGGATAATTTTAATAATGAGGGAACAACATGGTAAGTCAAGATTAGTGATCCAACAAACAGACATTCTGGGAAAAACAGTATAGAATCTACAAAAGCATCTATCCTCTGATACTGCTGACCTGAAGATACTAGTCCACCCTGTCACACAGACAAGCCTTTATCCAGATGCTGCCATGGCAAAGTCATCAGGCTTTCATGACAATAAAAGTTTGAATATAAAGCACAGGTGAGTACCTATTATTACTGGGGACCAGTGTGTGAAAGAAAAACATACTGTACTGGTTTCCCTAATTCAGTTGTCATTGAAATGTAATCAGATATTTACAGTAAACTCAGGTGCTGTTTAGAAAGGAGGAGGTAAAAATCTTTCGTTAAAGTAATATAAGTTAGCCTGATAGGTACAGGTATAAATAGCCAACAAAAGGTTTGCACAGCATTATTATCTTCAAAGATTTGGGGATTTTTTTCCCCCATTATATTGTTTCGACTTGTTTGCAGCTAGTATTTACCATCTTTTTAGGTTCAGGAACCTAACTGAATTACCTCTCTGAACATCTTAGAGGCGAGAATTTCCAAAACTCTGATTGCATTCCCAGCTTGATTATTGTGCATTTTAAACTGCGTGAATCAGATCCAGAGTCCAGATATTCCAAGCTAAAGGATGCCCAAATGCACTACTTTCTCTTTGCTTGTTTTGTAACAAAGTGGGCAAATTTTGTGGGCAAAATCTGAGAGTGTGCCTGCTCTTATTTAGTCCCAGATCTTTATTTAGCCCAGCAGTAGAAACTACAAATTATATGCTGGACCACATTCATCTTTCTAGGAAGTGGATGCACACCCACTTTGAGCTAAGGTTAATAAATAATATGACATACTCTCTGGCAGTTTACATCTTCACTTATCTCACTGCTGACTTTTTGTCCAGAAGTTCACATGGAAGTGGTACATATTTTTCTGAAACTTCTGGCTCTGTTTCAAATCATGATGGTTCTTTGCTGATGACACAAATGCTTCCTTTGATTTTCCACAAGACACTTTAAAATAAACATGCCAGGACCAATTCTTCAGTTCAGCAAACTGAACTGTGAGAACTGGTAACTAAACAGTAACTGAGACCAACTCATCCATCATGACATTTGGAAACATCTTGAACTACATTGGTACAGTTTTAAAACATCCTGACATAGTATCAGCAGTTAGCAACCAAATGCTTCCATGCTGTTTTCCACCAAAGGACAGAGATCTGTAGGAGCAACATAACCATGACACTGAATTAACAAAATGAAAAATATAAACGTTGATAATCACCTAGTTTTGGAAGAGAATAGTTCAAATCAAAGTACCATTCAAAGAAGTCGAATATAATTTTTGTTACATTTGCTGCATATTGTGCCGTGTGTATTTGCTGTGGCTGGGCGTAAACTCTTAGCTGTAAAATACAGAGAGACAACTGTCAAACATTGAAAAGGCATTTAGCATGCATATCTATAACACTGCAGGTTTTCTCTGAGACTGGTCTGAACACTGAATTCTGTTCCCTATCACATTTATTCAACAAAGTTTTTCAAATGTTGTACGTAAGAGAAACCAAGTCAACATAATCTGTGCCCACTTTCCACTGTTTGTCTGAAGTGTAAAACTGGCAAGACCCATGTCCAGAAGCTCAAGGTGGCCAAGCCTGGAGCAGGACTGGAATGCAGGCCAGCCCCTACTTCCCCACTGCCTGGTTTTCTCCAGAAGGAGACCTGAGCAAGCACAGTCAAAGGGGATCCACTTGTTCTGAGCAGTTCAATGATCTTGACTGATCCAATCAGATCAATCTTTAGGAGCACATCTGTATTGAAATGTGTCAGAAGTCCATAGCACCTTATTTTATTCAACTTCTTCCTACCTTTCCTACGTATTATCATCATAGTTTCCTCTTGTCCTTGTATGTTTGAAGATCTCAAACCCATTGAAGACAGCGCATTTACCAGATCTGTGGCTCTTCCCAGACATGCTGGCCCATGCAGGTGAGTGGCTGTTTGACCAGGACCTTGGGCCACACAGCCACCCAGTCACTGCTCTGCTGCTTTCTGGGTTGCTGTGCCCCAGGAAATCATAGGCAAAAATCAGCTCTCTCTTTTATAGCCAAGCATGTCCAGGAAAAATGGCACATTTGGTAGCCCTGTGTGTGATGAGTGACCATTTCTGTGCTCCTCTTCATATCTGAATGTAAAAAAATGATGTGTTGAATGCTGACCTTTCTATCCCTGAAGCTTGGTGTCTGGGACCAATTTGGCTATTGGTGTCAACAGTAGGAAACAAGCTCTAGAGGACTAGAGTCTTTATGGCACCCATGCCCACAATGAGGAGGCCTGCAGTTTGACAAAACCTTTTGAGAAGTTATCTTCACATTGTGAAGACAAAGTTTGAGTTCAGAATTCATGGAGTCTTTTGGGGATCTTTCCCTCAATCTCTTTGTCCCAAAGCCTGCTGGAGCTGTATGTAACCTGTTCTCTTCCCTATCCCCAAAAATCTCCAGTGTGGATGAGATTTCTATATGGTGTGAAGTTCCTGGTTTTAGGAAAACCAATCCGTCTTGTTTTGCCAGCTCCATGATTCTTATGAATGGGCCACATTCATCTGGCTATGCTGGTGTGGCTTGTTTACTCCTTCAGTGCTGTCTTACAGTTTAGGGCCCAAGCTGAGCAAAGGAGCTGGTCTATTCCAAGAACTCTTCTGGAGTCTGACAACACATTAATTTCAATACCATGAAATTACACTTCCTCCAGTGAGAGGGGAGGATGGGAAAGTGGTCAGAAATAAAGCTGGAACAAAAAAAAACTAAACCCAAAAAAGCTTATGAAATTCAATTGGGAATCCATTCCAGCCAGGGGATTTTCCCCCAGGGTCAGTTTGCAATTACAGTCTGCAATTTCCACTTCTGTAAGCTCTTTACCCAATTTAGCAGTTTTCAGTCCCCTAGCTGATCCATGTTAATGGTTTCCAAAACCTTCAGCCTGCACTAGAACTGACTTTGGTTTTCATTTGTATAATCTCCTCTGTGATTTTCCAAACCAGACATGCGGTACCTGACAGGTAATCAGCTCAGGAGCATTGTTTCCAGCTGTAGGCACATTTCCCACCATTGATTCCATGAATGTCTTCATTAGGGCTTTCAGAGTGAATGGCAGAGTTTTCAAGTAATTTAATATGTCATGTGAACCGTATGCTCTTGCTGTTGTTTATGAAAGTAATTTATGGATCATGTGGATACTTTCTGTCAGATGAGGGATTTATTGTTAGAAATTTACACAGCAAACTATGCAATGTTCTTTTCAGTACCTGGTTGAATCTAAATACCTCATTGTTCAGCTGGTCTTCCAAGTTCTCGGACAGCAAGCCTTGGAAAGGTTAGAAGAAAAACTTTCTATATATGTGATTAAAAACCCTAAAGATAGTCTAGTTTTCCTGGGGAAAAGATCATTTTTAATGATGGATCTTACACATGTATTTTATATTGGTACAGCTATGTTCATGTTAGAAGAAAGGAAACAGTTATGATTTTAACCTCACTTAAACCCCAAGTTTTCTAGTGCAGGCAAGTTCTCAGACATTGTTTAGTGAACAGCATTAATAAAATATGTAGTAACCAATGCCTGAATTAGAAGATGTTTCTTCAGGCAACCTCTGTACTGACACGAATACCCCTGCTTCCACACACACACACTTTAATTACCATGTTTCAGTGAACACTCCCTTCTATTTAGAAAAGCTACAACCAGTCAGGAGCATTGTGGGCTGTACTGCTTTGCTTGGGGAAAAAAAACAAATAGTGACCTCGGGGCCATATTCTGGAGCGTGGCATGGATAAGTAGTGAATGTTTAACTTCTGCATGTAGAAAAAAGTGTTACACACTTCTTCAGTACACTTTTTTCCCTACCACACTATGTTCTGCACAAAAATCTAGACAAAATCTGATTTTTAAAGAAACTAAACTCTAGAGAATATCTATTGAGACCAAATAGTCAAAGTCCTGTCCCTGATAATGAGTGGATCAGCTATGCTGAAGAGCAATTGGTTAACAAAATCGTGTGACTGGGTGGCCTAAAAATGTACTCCTGTGAATTACTGAGCCAAACAGCAGGGAACTAAGAATATTACATCTCTATCTCAAACCAGGCTCCATTTGCTTGTCCAAGTGTAATTTAGCTTTAGTTATTTGTCAAGTAATATAAGCATACAGCATGACACTAGCGAGGGCACAGAGGGAGGCCTCAGCACAGTGCTTTGACAGGAAGTCTTTGCTAAGAGCTGAATCAGAACTTTGGAGATTTCTACAAGACAGATTTTAACATCAGTGAACAGCCTTAAGTAGGGAAGGATTTGATGAGCTTTTTCAGTTAAAGAAACTAAGGAACAGCTAACTTGCTAAGGGAACAGTGGCCTGGCTGGGGTTTTATTCTAGGTTCCCTGTCCATTTGTGACACTGTCTCCAGAAAATGAGGAAAGCACTGCCAGCTCACATGAACAAGACGACTATGTGTTACATAAGGGGAAAGGAAGAGGAAGAAGCAAGGGCATACAGCCCTAGGGACCACTGTCTTTATCAGATGAGAAAAAGATCTAAACCAATAAATAATTAACAGCAGGTTGAGTATCCCAAATTAGGTTTAGGCTAAATGAGGAGTTTCTGCTGAGGGGCAAGTTGTGGTTTGGATTTCAGTTTGTGATTCAATATAATGTCTTGTGATCTCTTTACTCTACACCTTCAGGAGATTTGAATCTAAGCAAGAAATGGATTGGCCTGCCCACTGCATCTAAGTGAAGGAGCTATTTTAATTTAATAGATTCAGATTCCAACCTATTCTCTTCTTTAGGACATCTACCAAATATCCATCTGTTTAGGCAGACACTATCACTTCTATACTTATTTCTACAGAACTTACACTGGGCAGTTGCCTGTTGCCACTGTTGTAAAATAAAGCAAGCCAGTACATAATGGCACACAGCACTGCAGTCCTATGTCTCAACGGCTGTAATAACACCAAGTGCTTAGATTCACACTTTTTAACCCACAGAAAACTATAAAGTATTTGTATTCATGGCCTGTGACTCTCCTGTACCCACTAACTTGTACATTCCTTCAGTCACTGGGCTTCGAGTCAGGGATCAGTTTGGAGAAAGAGTGCTCCTTCCTCACCTGTGTGCTCATGTGAGAGGTACTGACTGGGATCTCAGAAAGATGGGAGACAGGGAAGGACTGCAAAACACTGTATGTAGTCAAGGTCAGAGGGACCACTGTGAACACCTAATCTGATAAAACAGGCTGCATAAAATAAGCTATAGGAGAAGAAGAAAAAATATGTCCCTGTTTGTATAAAAGGAGATTAAAAAAAAAAAGCAAATCAAGGCACATGTGTTATCTGAACCATGTTCAGGCTCCAGAAGGACTTACAGGTTTTCCACTAGCGGATATTCTCTCTACCCAGTCAAACTGGTGCACCGCAAAGCATACCAAGTAAGTGCTCATGGGGACTGACTTCTCAAAAGTTGTTCGATTCCAGCCATCACCAAGCCGCACAGTTTTCTGTGGAAATACAGAAGTAATCAAACTGATTTTTGCAAACTGAAAATTGCAAACACACACATAAAAGTACAACATTTTTATGAAGGCTGCAACTGCATAGGAAAAACAAATCACCTCTCCAGGTCTGCGTCTTCTGGCATTTCATTACTGAAGGCATGAGAACAGACAAGATAGTTTTCTTCTGCAATACATAAAATGGTACTTTGCTTTTTTGGCACTTAACAGGTTTACCTTGTTCTAATTTCATCAGGGATTTGAAATCATTCACATGAACAGGAATTTTGCCAACAGGAATTTTCTGGTGTATGCTGTGTTTTGTTCTTGCAATAGTAGCATAAAATAACATTACTTTGGACAGAGCAGAGAAGAGACTGAATTCTCTCCTCTCTTAAATACATGCATCACGTATTTAAGTCATGAAGCAGGGATGCTACCTGGGATAAAGACCAGTCTAATGAATCTATCCTGAACTCATTCAAATACAAATGAGCACTGCTAACTGGTAGATTGCTTAAATGTAGATAAAATTTAGTGCTGATCATAGTTTTTATTTTGCAAATCAATTAAGAAACATTCCTGATTTTCCCAGATGGTTTTCTCTCTAAGTTTGCTGACAACACTAAATAGGAAGGGGCAGACACTGACCTCTTCTTTCCCATGACCAGTGACAGGACTCAAGGAAATGGCATGAAGTTGAGTCAGGGGAAGTTTAGGTATGATTTTAGGAAAAGGGTTTTCACCCAGAGGGTGAAAACTGGAACGCGTTCCCCAGGGAAGTGGTCACAACACCAAGCCTGACAGAGTTCCAGAAGCATCTGGACAATGCTCTCAGGCACAGGGTGTGATTCTTGGGGTATCCTGTGCAAGGCCAGGAGTTGGTCTTAATGATATTGATAGGTCCCTTACAACTCAGCTTATTCTATTATTCTCTTCTAAATATATATTTCTTCTATTCCTTTTCTGCTACAGTCTGATATTTTTTGTGCTTCTGACTGGATGACTAACTTAAATAGAACAAAAGCCAAAATCACATAAAAGACATTAGCCTTCTAGAGATACAGGGGTTCTATGAGGCTTGTTTGTTATAAACACAATAAAGCACAGACAGTTAATGTTACAAGTAGTATGATTCCATGAGCAAACAAACCTTTTCACAGATATATTCATAACCCCTTTTCACAAAGGTATTCACAATCTAATTTTCCATTATTTTACCCATTTTGACTCTATTTTGATACCTTTTGTTATTTCAACAAAGTCAGGACTTGAGTGGAAAAAAACCTGAAAAAACTCAACTCCAGTGAAAAATGCAAATGAAATGTACAAGATTCTGATTTTGCTGATCTTATTTTGCCATGTTGATTATAAAGCTCCACACCACCCAAACTACTGCAGGACATATAACATACAATGTGTCTTGCTTTTAGAAACTGTTACATTTCCATCTGTGGAAAAAGATTTTTCCCAAAGTTCTTTCACTATTAAGAACAGAGCTACTGACCTTGACCAGATAAAAAAGTGCCTTGCTATAATCCCTTAGTCAAACCTCAATATGAATTCAGCATAATCTACATTTTCTTATCTGTACTTGCTTTTTAGCAAATCAATTAAGAAGCAGTAGTTAGCCCTTTGCAAGCTTATTATTGGAGGTCCATACTAGAGGCAAGGTCCCCATGTCAAGGTGTAAAGTAAACCTCAAAACACAATAAATCTTGATAACATACAGTGTTATCCCCTTACTTCCTTGTTTGTACCCTCACTTATCTGAGGTCTGTGAGGAAAGGTACAGCACTCTCCTTTCATGTGTTGTTCATCAAAGTGCCTGGTGCTCTTCCAGGTATCATAGAAACATTTTTAATAACAGTGGGTCAGAGCTTTAAATGTGCAAAGGGTATGGATGCATCTGTATCAGCTTGGTAATAGATATCTCAGCTGCATTGCTAGGAGAATAAGTTTGGGGGACTCTAAACAGTACACAGTAAACACTCTAAACAGTACACACTTTGTTTTCTGGGTGGGGGAGTGATTGGAAAAATGAAAATGCCAGCAGCCTGGAGGCTGGAAGTTCTTTTTTCTTTGTTGTAAACTTGGCACTTTACTTCCCACTTCAGAACTTATTAGTAGAAATTATACAATAGACTACACATTCAGTTGAACTAATCAGTAGAAACTCTCTCATCTGAAAGCCATTCCGTCTTCTTCCAGAAGGTCTAGAGGTAGATAATTGATGCCATTGAATTTCACACAGACTTGGAATTTGACACACTAGGTCTAGAAATGGATTATTTAGGAAATTATAGACATGGTGGAATGACAAATGTCCACACCCATGAGCTGACAGATGGGGTTTCAGATCCTCTATTATTAAAAATCATAATCCTAGTCTTTCTGGCTAGCAGGATTCTTTGCCATTAAATTGTGATCAGTAGATCCTCATTTTGGACCAGTATGCAGTTTTAATGATTATTTTAGACTTTCCATCTGGGAAACAGCTGTCTTTCAGAGTACCCATTCTCCAAGCCTACCCAATTTGACTGAAAAACCTGCCAATATCTATTTATAGTTAGCAGGGGCTACTCACCCAGAATATCTGAACAGAGGGTCAGCTGGCTAATGATAGAGGAGATGTTTCATTTTTGCTTTGGATTTGACTGTGTGCTGCCATATTGTGTGTTGGTGGAGCACTTCAAGTCCTAACCAGCAAAGCAGTTCTGTTCATGGAATATTTATTAACCATGAGTTTTACAGTGCCTGAGTGGTAGAGTCTGTGAATGTGCAAGAACATGGTGACCCACACTACTTTTCAGTGGCTCTACAGAACCATTCCACTTAGGCAGCAGTTGGGAAAGACATACCTGTACCGGCATGTTTGAAAGCGCATGGTACACATCTTGATGGATGATGGATATGTTGTAAGTTGCCTTTTTGTTTGGCTCGTCAAAGCAGGGAAATGATTTCCGTGCATCTGTTGGCTCATGATCAGTAGCTGCAATGCTCCTGAAACAAACGACACATTGGCAATACTTCATTACATAGCTTTGAAATCTTGTCTATAATTTCTAAGCATATTTTGTTAATGATTTCACAAACTAAATTCAACTACAAATATTTGTGCGTATTTTTCCATTCATAAGAGCAGGTGACATCAGAAATGCATGAGCTGACATCACATAGTCAGTCTGTCATCAACATCCTCTATGTTTCAGAGCAAAAGCTAATGCAAATTGCTTATCATCAAATATTTTTAGAAGCCAGGCAATAAGATAGGCATGACCCCTCATGGACAGTGAAAATTCTGCTCATCCTCCTGCTGAGCCTTCCCATTGATTTATGCCCCTAAAATAAAGAACTGATGATATCACCTGAAAGGAACAAGTCACTCCAAGAGTTGTTTACCCACTACAGCATATATTGGGATTAGGGTCTTGAACATCTCCTGAAGCAACACCTTGAAATTGTGTAAATGCCAATAAATCTCATCCTGCTTGTGTGTTTCTTTTTCTGCATTTACCACATACAGTTTTCTCCTGGTGCTGTTATGCTCCCCTGATTCCATTAGTGAAACTGCTGGAGAAAGCATGAAAAGTTCAGGTGAACACCCCAGTACATAACTCATGCTATGCAAGCTGTGTAGAGAGGGCTAGAAAGTTATCTCAGTTATGCAAAACCAACTGGAGGAGCTAGACAATAGGGGTCATGTAAAAACATAAGGTGAAGGTTGTGAGTGTTCATATTGTGCTTGCTTCTCTCAGTGACATCGGGCTCCCCCATTAATGACCCACACAGTGGCAGAGCATATTCTCCAGTGATTGATGGTGAAAGGGATCACAGATGCTCCTTCAATTAATCTGGAATGTTGAGCATTTTCTGACAGCACTTCTACAGCTGCTCCAACTACATTAAGGTAGTTTTTCTTTCCAAAAAGTAATTAAAAGTGTACATCATAAATTACAGATCTGCAGCAATCCTACAAGCTCACTTGACAACCAATTTTTCAATGCTTCTGTTGCCCTTGGCATTTCCCTGTGACGGTTAAATACTAAACTGGTCATTAGGAACTTGCAGCAGCAAGGGTCATTTAGAAGCCTGACAGAGGTAATATGTCTGGGTTCTCTCCATTCATGTGCCTTGGAATAGGAGCTCAAAGGTTCATGGGCAGAAAGCATAATGAACATTCACCTTAACATAATTTTAGACTCAATATTGAGTTTCTTTTGCTGGTGCATTCTTTGCTGTCACTCTCTACTTTTCATAGGATTTGAGAGCTATTTCACAATTGAGTTAACTCCAAGCCTCCAGGGCAATGCTTCACAGCTATTGGTTAAAAACTTGGCTATATATTTTGACACATTTACGTCTTGTTCCTACAGACTGATAACATTGTGATATATCTGTTGATTTATAAAGTGATAATCCATCTATCCTCATATGTTTGTGGAGGCAGACAGACATTAGGAGTGAAAAACCTTAGCACTACCCTTCCTACAGGCTAGATGATGAGAACTCCAGACTATGGCATGCATAGAAGTGGCAGTAGAAACATGAAATGTGGTAATTCACTTTCAAGCTGCATAATGTAGTTTTTAGATAAGATTTTCTTCACTTCTTGGTGGCTTCTCCTCTTGAAGTTGATGTCCAGACCTTTAAATGTGAATTGGAGATGGCAGTTGTAAACATCATAGTAATAAGAAGTGGAGATCTGGCTGAGACTGCATCCAGCTGTTCCCAAAATAAAACAGCGATGTATTTAGAACCATGATGAATTTTCCTTTTTTTTCCCCTCCCCCAAAGTACAAGGCATTAGTGTCAAAGCCTTCCTCCCTGAACTAATTAAAGCATTTTCTCCTAGTCTTTCTTTAAATTCCAATTTGTTGCTTCTTCTGAGAAAAGTTTCTTATTGAGGAAGAAAATCAGGAGTGTTACTTTTGTACACAGAAGAAAATTTTGCCCTACTGTATTCAAGAAAATCCTAAATACATCCCTGTTAGCCATGTCCCAGCCTCTTGTTCTCTTACAGACAACAGAGAGAATTCCTACAAAAGGAAAGCCATACCTTGTCACTAATAGTAGTGCAAAATCCAAGCCAGCTGCAGTGACATGTTTGTATTATTTGTAATATTAAGGAAAAAATACAAGGGGGCTTTAGCACATTCCTTGACAGAAACTAATGACTTGAATAACCCATTACACCAGGCAAGGGCTCTTCTTTTGCTCCTTTCCATAATATCTGAAAACAATACAAGTGTAATGTAGTTATGCTCACTGCATCATGCAAAGTAGGGAAGGACTGTTACTCCTTTTTCATCAATGGGGAAATGAAATGCACAGACAGAGGAATAGTTTTACCAAAGGACTTAAGTGCTTACAGCTAGATCTGGGAACCCACAGGAGCATCTAGGCAGGTCTATGTCTAAAATCTACATTTTCAAAGTTTCTGCTTTCTTGTACCTGCATGTGCACATCAATTTAAATAGTCATGATTCCAAGGTATCTCAAGATCTGCTTCAGGGCATGTCCAAAAGTACCTTTTTCCTCATGGGGGTTGTGTGATCTGTCTGAACAGGATTCCCAAATGAGGCATCCTTCTCCCTAAGCCTCTCAAGGATCCCAGACTTAGAGGCATGTTCAGCTCAGATCTACCTGTTTTCCACGAAGTGTGGTGGAGATTTTAATCTAAGCAACAGCAGAGCCTGGACATATGCCCAGTTTGTAAACAAAAGGCCTTATAGCAATGCTTTGGCAAACCCTTGCCTTCACAGATAAACAGCTAGGGAGCAGCTCACTCCTAGGAGCTGACTCTCCAATGTTATTAAGTCTCTCAAAAGGTCCTGCTGCTTCTAACACTGTACAGAAAGAATAACAGAGTAGGTTAATTACATATTGGACCTCCTTTTCACCTCGTCCCCCTTCTCTTTAACATCCACTATTAATAGACTTGTTTGATCATTGCTATTACCTAGTCTGATTTGTATTTACTTGCAACATCACAAGAACAGAACTATTTGGGTTGAAATTTTCCAAAGGTGGTGTCTACCTCAGACAAAGGCAAAATAAAAATCTAATTCCAGTCAGCATTGTTTTTGAGTAGAAAGCCAGGGGAAAATGCATTTTTAATAAGTAATGAAACCCTTCCCTACTGTCCTTCCTCACCCCATCCTATCCCCTCTCCTCTGCTGTACAGCAGCAACTTGGCTGGCGGTTGCTTTACTTTCAAAGCTGTACTTACCACTATCATGTACACCACCTCAGCCACCCCCACAAACAATCTTCCCAAACTCAATCACATGAAAAATACTTGAGAATTTACCATTCACTCATTCTTACTAAATCCCATCTCAAGCCTAACAAACTCACACCCTCAAGTTCCTTCCTGCATTGAGAGTTTTCAGATTGCTGGCTAGGATCATCCTTGCAATTGTAGCTTCCAGCATCCAATTCAAGAAGTAGGAACAGTCAAAGTGAGCTCACATTTTATGCTTTCTTTAAAGTTCTCCTTTCTTCCTGGCATCACATGCTTGGCCCTTGTCTACCTATACTGTCTGGATTTGAGGGACAGGGTCTCACCTCTCCTGCTCTGCAACTCAGAAGACCTGTGTTCTGGTCCCGCTGTTCTGGTGTTGTGACAGACCTGGGGCTATAAATTTAATATCTAGATATCCTTCACCAATGAAAAGGAAGTAACACACCTCAACTTAGAAGGATGCTGGAGGTTGAACATTAAAACTGCTGTGGAGATGTCAGATGCTCTGAGTATGAAATCAAAGCTGCTCAAAGTGTAAAACCAAAGCACCTTTCAAGTCAGAGCAATGGTGAGGTCATAGATGGAGGAAAACAAGAGGAAAAGAGCTGCCTGGTGTTTGAGCTGTTCCCTGCTGTTCTCCGCAGGAAAAATCAATGCTTGCTTTATCCTCTACCTCTTGGATTTGCTGCTGGTGGTGCCTGTCACTGCTGCTACTCCTGGCATTGCCTGTCAGTGGTTGAATGGAGCTGATGAGACTCTCATTCATGACACCATTGTCCCAGAAGGGCAAAGAAGTGCCATAAAAACGCATCAGTGTTTGTCTCCATGTTCCTGCTACAGGACCTTGTAAAAGTCTAGCCAAGTTTATCTCCCAGCTGTAAAGGCTGGAATGAGTCACTTCAGAAATGTAAATATCAGAAAATGGGTGAGTGTCCTCTTCATACATTAACTGAAAAGAAAAGCCTTTCAGCAGTGGGCAATGGCTTTTTCAAGCTTCCACCTTGAAGTAGTGCAAACCTGGCAAGTGAAATGGGTTAGCTGAATTGGTAGAGACTTTGTAATCATTCAATAACTGTTGCTGTATTAATAAGGAAGAGATGGAGCACAAAAAAAAGTAAAAGATAACCTTAATTGTTTGGACTTTCCTACATGTAATTTAAACCAGCTGCAAGAGAGACAGGGAAGCTCTGGTTTGAATATTCCTCAGGCTTACAACATCAAGGAGGTATGTTATCAGGAAAACTATCAGAAGAACATTTTACACCAAAACTGTTACTTTGGAGATAACATAAGAGAGTGGTGATGGTTGTATGCTATTTATTGTACTATAGAGATAAAAACAGACCTTGATCCTTCCGGCTCTTTGAGGGAGCCATTCAGTTCAAAGGTAAGCTCGTACCAGGAGAGTTTGAAAAGGTTTTCCAGAATAAAAATAATAATAATAACAAACCCCTCATCCCTCCACCCCACATTCACTAGTCAGCAGCCAAAGGGTTTTGAATACAGCATCTTTCTTAGGGGAATAAGAAAACTAAAGAACAGCCCAGACATGTCAGCAAGTTGGTGAGACAAGGCTGAAAAGCTGAAACAGGAATAGAGCAGGCCTCAGGAAGTAAAAATAGAGAAGAAAGTTTAATAAATAAAATGGCTTTACTTGATCGTTCCGTTCTCAGTATAGGTGGTCCTATAAAACCCAACCAGGGAACCATTCAGCCAGCCTTGAAACTTCAGGGTGAGTACATAGGGATCATTTTCATCAGTGACAGGGAGCTCTGCTGCTGCCTTCATCACTATGTATTCTTGTGGCTTGTACTCAAAGCAGTCATTCAGAACAATCTGCTGTCCTGAAGATTTCTGGAGTGTGGGTATTTCTGTAACCTTGGTCTCTCGCAGGTGAAGCCACAGGGAGCTGGTTGGTTTTTCCAAAGCAATAGATATATTGACTGTCCCAGTGTAAGTGTCTTTCTCCATTTCAGGCTTGATTTCCAGATCGTAGTGGATAGGCTTGACATAAGTGGGCAGCCTAAAATCTCTCCAGTCTCCAGTCTCATCATTCTTGGAAGGACAGGGACCCAAATCCACTGGGGGAGGAGGCTGATCTGTTGTTGTCGTCTGATCTTTTGTTGTCGTCTGATCTTTTGTTGTCGCCTGATCTGTTGTTGGTTGCTCTGTTGCCTTTGGAGGTTTAGGTCTGCTCAATCCCACACCAAGCCCCACAGCAAGTCCTACAATGACCACAACTCCACAGATGATAGCCACGTGCTTTGTCTTCATGCAGTACCTCTTGGACTTTTCATCTTCAAAATCCATGCCCTCCATCTCTGCTCCTGGGTCTGTTCTCAGAGCAAAACATTAACCACAAAAAAGGTTATTAGTCACTTCAGCACTTGCATTCAGTAAATTCAGCAGTCTTGGTTTGTATTTTAATTGTGTAGCTATAGCTGTTCTCTGCCTGTCTCCCGCACCTCGCTTTCCACAGGACACTCAATTAATTAAAGACAACATGCATTTGAAGGAAATCTGAATGATCAAAAGAAGTGCAGCTGGGCTGGGAGTCCGAGGGAACTGACACAGAAGAACATTGTTTCTGCCGTGCTCCCCTTATAAGCAGTGCAACCCCACCCCCCAGCCCCTCCTGTTCTGGCCTGAGTTAAATATAAAACAGTGCTATGTTAATCAGCAGTCAGGAGATGATCGGATGCCAAAGCTCTGTCAGCAGCTTTCAGAAGGAGCTTGCAGATAGAGGTGTAACTGCTCCAAACCTTCAACCTTCACCACTACCTCTTCCTTTTTTCCTCTGTTGTGTCTTGTTTAGGTTTTTGAGGTTTGGGTTGGGTTTTTTCCCTTCCTCTTACTAACAAAGACTTCCTTGAACTTCCACCCTATAGTTTGTGAAATGACATCTCAAAACTTGCAAAGATCACATATATCTTTCAGTTGTTTCCTCTCTTTTTCTGGGCTCATTTACCTTTGCCGAGTAACTCAAGGCACTCACAGATGGATGAGTGCACAGTGGAACAATAATTTTTGATCACTGCTTCA
This sequence comes from Corvus brachyrhynchos, assembly GCF_000691975.1. Lineage (NCBI taxonomy): Eukaryota > Metazoa > Chordata > Aves > Passeriformes > Corvidae > Corvus > Corvus brachyrhynchos. Next base: position 3,661,540 of record NW_008238448.1, on the reverse strand, counting down.
AACTTCAAAAGTTGTCTAATTCCTCTCCCCCTCACAGGGCCAGTTTTCCAGGAGATTGACCATAACCATGCATGCAAGCTGGTAGCCTGGGATAGCATTGCTTTGTTGGTCAGCACAATTACAGTGCTGCCTGTGAACCCTTGCTGTGAGGGACACTTCTAAGTATGATTTATGCACTAAAGATCTAATTTAGCATTTATTGCTTGTCATCACAATGTGGCACTTCATTGAAGCAAATTAACTGAATAGAGCCTGATTCTGCTTGAGGGAACTTATTATAAGTAAGGCCTTGCTAAGCCTGCAAGCAAGATGTTGCTAATGCAGTATGAAACTGAGCACAGCAGTAGTCTTGACCTTGTTTGAAACTGGACCAAAGGAAAATAGTGTAGAATAGAAATGTGAGTCCCTGCATCTTTTAACCCTATTTCTCTACTTATGTAGTCCAGCTGAGGAGATTTTTTAATCAGGCTCATCAGTGGGGTTTTATGCCTCCTGATTTAGTTTATTAGGAGACAGATTATTATCACTCTTTACATCAAACCTCCAAAGTTGTTTACACTACAACTCTGACTACTTAGCCATGCCCTTCTTTTCCCTTTCCTTTCCCTTTTTTTCAGATGGATGAAGTTTCACCTGAATGGATTGACACATGCTTCAAGTGAGAAAGTGAGATGCACTAAACTGGGGAATTTCACCCAGTCTGTTTAGAAATGGATCTGTTCATAAGCCACACTTCAAAATACTGTTAGTCACCACAGGGAACTTTAGCTACCCAGTTTGCATCAGCACTCTTCCAGCACACTGCTATTTATATATCATTTTGTTTTAAAGGAAAGGCTTTCCTACAGGAAGAGAGAAATAAAAAGGCTTTTTTTTTTTTTTTTTGCAGATCATCACATTAACTCTTACATATTTTCAAAAGTGAGAAACTGATGCAAAAAAAAAAAAATCAAGCAGAAAGCTAAAAATCTGTTTCACATTATGCCTGTTTTTATTGTTTCCCATTTCTCTGCTGTGATCAAAACTAGATATGACATGGGAAACCAGTGCCCTTTAATGGATTGAGTAAGAATTCAACTTCTAGCAATAGAGCCAGCACCAAAGATCATAGTCTTAACATTTAAAACCATTTCATCTTTTCTTTTGTTCTGATTGGGCAAGACAAAGAAAAAAAGTTACAGTAGACTTAAAAAAAGACATCTTTAGCCGAAACAGGCCCTAAGTGATGAGCTAGTAAATATTGTCTTGATTTCAGATATGGTTTTTACATCAGTCCCATTTTCATTTTCCTTAGCCACAAGCTTTTGTTACATTTTTAATCTGAAGATGAAAAATGCTGTTTGAGCTTACAGTCTGCAGAGCAGGTTATTTACTGTAGCTTTGAAGAGACTTGAAGATTTCTTCACTGGTAACAATTACCTCTTTCAGGAAGAGCTAGAAAAGAAATGTGAATGAGCTAGTCCTAAACAGCAGATATATATGTATTTCTTATCCTAAGCCTTGAAGACAATACTAGTAGTAAAGTGTATTACAAGCTGTCAGTCAAGAGCAGTAGTGTAATTATACACAAGTTCTGGCATTTATCTTCTCATTGTAATAACTGAGGTTCTAACCTAGTTGCAGCCAAAATGAAATGTAATATATTTCTGGTATGGGTAGCTAAGAGCAGACTTACTCCTCCCACATGTGAAACGTGCGTGGTTACTGACACTCCTGCAGTCAGCCGGCAGTGCTAACAAGCCTCCCAGCTGCCAGTGGCCCAATATACATGTCCAAAGATAAACAGGGCCCAAACTATTAATTCCTCTACACAGGAGCAATGCAGGAGGGCAGAGCTCCCAAAAGGAATGCCAGCATTCCCCCTGTTTGGCTGTCCCCATGCAGAAAGGGCAGGGAACAGAATCTGCCTCCCCAGAGGGGAGAGCACCATGACCCTCGTGGGCAAAGTATAGATACTGTGTTTACACTCTCCCCACCCACATAAGATGGTGGATAACCGTCTGGAAAGTCACAGAAAGCCCCCAGCCAAGCTGCTCCAGCACAAGCTACCAGCACCGCTGCAGGCAAATGTTGGCCAAGCTTGGATTGGATTAGATTGCTTTAGTTCAGCTCCTAGAAAGAGATTTAAACAGTATTTGCAGTCACCTGGGCAATGCTAGCACCTGTTATAATTTGTTTGGTGTTGATTTTTTTATCCAATCAATTTCACTTCAAGCTAGGCTTTAGTTCCCAGTTTGCACCAGTTACCACAACTAGCTTAACCCTGCCCCTTTGGATCCTAAAATGCTGGGGGGTATGGAATCACCGTGCTCTGCCATGACATTGCTGGTGTGGACATGTACATGCTTGTAGGAGCAATATCCAGATAACTTTTCAGACAACTACCAGGAATGTAATGAATGCTAATTTTTATCCACAAATTGTCAGCCATTCATTTCCAATGTAATTTCCAATCTTAACTATGGAAAGTGGAATAAAATTTCTGCAAGTGACAGCCAGGATCAACACTAGGAAAGGCCTGCTCCAGGCCTGCAGGGAGATGTCACATACTCCCAGGATGTCCTTAATTGAAGCTGACAATGAGAAAAGAACTGCTCTGGAAAGCATCAAGGACATGAAAATAAATTAAGTATATTAAAAAAAAAAAAAAGAAAAAACTCCACTGCCACTCACAACAAATGAAACTCCTCTGAGCCAAGTCATCCTTGGAATAACATGAAACACTTACTGGGTCTATGCCAAGGAGCTCTTTGTCTCCCTGTGTCCAGGGACTTTAAGGCAACATGAGGGCAAGCAGAGTCTGAGGACCTCTGATTCCCTTCTGCTCTCTGAGCTGCCCTTGCTGCAAGCTTTTGGAATAATAAATGGATCCTCTCTGCCTCCATGAGGAGGAATTTGTCTCTCCTTATGCTAAAATAACACTCCTTCGATTTTTCATTGCAAAGTAAGAAGACATGAAGCAATCTGTTGTACTGACTGCTTTCTGGCAGAGCTGCACATGTAGATTTCTCCCCTGTGGCCCCCTACCAAAAAAATCTTTAGGACATTAATTTGAGAAATATGAAACTGGTTAGAGTGTTGTTCCACCAGGTCAGAAATGAATGTTGTCAGAAATAATTCCCTTGTCCAGTGTTTTCCTGTGTCTGTAATGACTGATTTTGTCTCCATCTTTTGGCTTTGAATCCTCTAGTAATCATTAATCCCCTAGAGTTCACAAGTATTAGTAATTACTGGCTTGCAGTGGTACTTGTTCCACTCACAATCTTTTTTATGACAGTTTTTAACTCCAAAACAAGTTCTTTTGGGTTTCTGTTGTTTGAAAGTGCAAATGTTTTGAATTGACTTGAGACAATCAGGAAAGACACTCAGGATTTGTTCATCCATAATTGTTTTCCCATTTAGGTCTTTAAAATCTGGACTCAGTTTGTAGGATACTGTTGGATGCAGTGCCTTGGCAGGACTGCATTATTTCCTGCTGCAGACTGACAAGTTGCATTACAAGTCTGTAATGCACCAGTTGAAATGCAGTGCAGCCCTACGACTTATTCTTCTGTATTCCCTCAGCAGGTCAGTGCTAGATGCTGTATTTATCACTAGGACTGAGGCTGAGGGGAGTTACCTCAAAGCCTGTTCTCAGTGAAGTACTGTGAGTTACCATTAGTAGAGGCTTTGTTTTCTTCCTTTCTTTTTTTCATGTTTCAAATTCCTGGATGTAGATTCTGTGCCTTGAAATGTGAGTGCCATCTCTTATACTATTTATGTAAACAAAGCAAGTCAAACTGCATTCATTTGATTTGCTCTATCATATCATGTCCATGATAAGATCATGTCATGTATCTTATCAAATGAACACTTACCATAAAATCATAGAATGGCTTGGGTTAGAAAGGATCTTAAGGATCATCTAGTCCCAACCTTCCTGCCATGGCCAGGCACATTTTTCACTAGATCAGGTTGCTCAAAGCCCCATCCAACCTGGCCTTGAACACTTGCAGGAACAGGGTGTGTCTCACCACCCTCACAGTGGAGAATTTTGAGTATCTAATCTGAGCATACCCTGCCAGTTTAAAGCCATTACCCCTTATCCTATCCCTATATGCCCCTGTAAGATGTTCCTCTGCAGCTTAATCATGATGATACTGTTAGATGTGAAATTGTATCATATTCTATTATATAACTTCATCTTCCACTGCATTGCTACCAGGATGAGATTCCTTGTGTTCTTTCATTCTAATTATTAGCCTTTAATACAAAACCAGAATAGTCTGCATCCTGGTGAATACAGTTCCAACTTTCCAATTCTACCATGTTATATTATTTTTACATTTTTGTACCCTTTTTCTTGGTACCCTTTTTCTTTCAACATTGGTCATTAAAAGAGTTACAGTTTATGGCTATGCACTCTTCACCTTCCAGTGTCTTTAAAAACATGCCTGAGGGGAATTCCACTGTATCAACAAAACATGATTTAACTTATACAGAAAATTTTTCCTAATCACTCAACATGCATCTTGTTTAACAAATTCCTAAACAAAAGTGAGAAACAAGCTCTTACGATGTGACTTCCAAGATGCGTTGGCATACTAGCAGATTCACAGGAAAAATGAAATAACAGCATTTTAGAAATTCCATGTGAAATTCCTTGATGAACTTTTGGATGCATTTTATCCTCATAGAATGAAAAACTTGCTTTCCACTCTCTTCACTTTGTTTTGTGAGTGAGGGTGATGTCTTACAAGGCCTCCTCTCTCCACTTGCAATTCAGGACACTACTTTTAATGTACATGATGAGTTGCAGTTCCCTGAGGTGCCACCTCTGCCCTCGAGCACGACTGTATCACTCAGTATGCAGTTATATTGATCCATTTCTATGTCTAGAAAGCAGAGCACAAGAAGGAAAGCATTTTGATGCAGGAGACATGTAAAATTTCCTTCCTAACTTGACTGGCCCCAGCCTGAAACTGTTAACCTACAGGGCAAACTTATTTGTACTTGCCTTCTCCTTTGAAAGTCAGGGAAAGTTCAGTGGCCAAATGAGTGAAAACCAATCATCAGTCAGCTCAGCAGTGGTGTCTGCTCAGCATGGAGCAGACAGTACTAAATCCAAGTATGATACTGGCTTCATTGAGCAGGTAATGGAGATTACTGTGGAAAACAGTATTTTCAGTTGAACGCATGTTTTCGTTTACAGTAAATTGTGGGTTTCTCATCTTACTAGAGTAGGTACAGTGGAAATAAAAGAAGTCATCAAACCAACTGGCAAGGCAGAATGGGAGGATCAATCATCCTTTTAATTACTAGAAGAGATTAAGACACTGAATCTTACAACTGTGTGGACTGGGGGTAATTCCATAACAGTCAATAGCAAAGTGCTTGAGAATCTGAAAAAAGAGCAATGATAAATAATAACAGTGTAAAAATAATATGTAGCTTAGGTTAAGATAGCTTGACTATGCCATAATATAATAGCAAGGAAACTTACAGGACTTTCAAAGATGGGAAATTTGGCACAAATTAGAAGGAAACCTTTCATGTTAATATCACATATATCTCATTCATGGTAGCATTCATAGTGAAGGGCCATAGATGCTGTTTATGAAGCATCTAATGCCAGCCACTTAGAAGCAGAACAGCAGACCGAGAAGACTTCTTACCTCTTCTGCTGTATAAATTCATATGATCTTTTACTGCTGAAGCTGCAGCAGAAGTTATTCCAAGTTGCAGCTAAATAATTGCTCGTGTCATTTCCAGCACTAGAAAAGTCTCTTAAATGAAACCAAGTTAGTGAAAGAGGATACAATAGTTTAACATTTTTGCTTGGTTGGAGATGTAATCTCAGGGCAATTGTCTGTCAACATGTATTTAGGTTACTTCCAAGTCTGTTACCTGTTTCATTTTCTTGGCCAGGGTGATGAAGCTGATGAAAAAGAAAACAATTGCAGTTGCATAAACTGTTTCATTTACTATTATATAAAAAAACCCTCTTTTCCCCCCTTTGCAAACGGGATTGTTGTTGTATTAAGGCATTTCAAAATGAATCAAGAGATTGGGGGATGAAAGAAAGTCAACAATTATAGATCTGGCTCTCTTCCCTTCCTCCCTCCCAGCTGAATCTCTCTGAGTGCAAAATGGAAATAGAACAAGCTATGTCTTTGGGACTTTCACCGCATTTGCTTCATCTCTTTTGCCCTGCATACAATATGTCTCTCTCTCTCGGACTAGCTCTGTTTTCGTCAGTCCTTACCTTCCCATGCCCACTGGCAAGAGATGCTGCAGTGATGGGGTAGAGCAGGAGATAGACAGCGATCAGTGGACTGATTCCCAGGCAAGTCCCTAAATCGCTCCTCACACACACTTTCACAAGCAGGGGTGTATGTGAGGGGTGGTGAGGTGTATGCACTGGGAGTACCAGATAGCACATTTGCTTGAAAGAGGTGTCACATTAGGAAGAGGGCTGTGAAATGAACAGTATTTATTTGATATCATTTGGGAGTCGTGTCCTTCACTGCAGGCTGAGCAGACACTCTTACTGGCCTGACTAGTGCCTCATTTTTACTTTTTTGCCTCTGAACTTCCCCCTGCTTTTAAAGGAAAAAAGCAGTGCTTCAGAGCAAGAATCAGCCAAATGCTTTCACACAGAAAGGATAGTATTCTTTTCTATTTTAGCAAACCCAAGCTGATCTGGGAGTACATTTTTTTGGCCAACAGAAAGTCCTCATATCTAAATTAATTTTTAATATGACCAGCAGCATTCAAAATAATAGGTGTTCCCACACAAAGATGAGGACATCTTTACTCTTCAGGTATATAACTTGAGCTTGTGTGCAGCAGAAAAGTTGCCAAGGACATAAATGAACAGACCAGCAAAAATTAGCCCTTGGTAAAGATTGCACTGAAGAAAAAGTAGTAGAAGCAAAATCAAAGAAACACAGGAATTTGAGATCTTACAGATGTTGAGTATTTCATAGCTGCAACATTTCATCTTCCTTCTAAAACCAAATGCGGAGTTGCATCCTTTATATCCAACACCCAATGGAGCAAAGGAGGCTTACCATTGGGAAAATAACCAAATAGTGTCTTGGGCTATCTGGATTCTATTCAAGGTTTTAACCTCTTGTCCAAGACTTTCTCCACTGATAGTCAGATGCCAAATGAGATTGGATCATATGCACCAATTCACTTTTAATTTTGTAGGATTGCTGCCTCTGCTGTCCATGGAGAAGTTTAAATACTGGTGTTTTACAGGATAAACTACAGGATGGGATATTTTACAGCCAGGTATTTCCTGCAGGGCCTTCTTTCCTTTCTTACTTTAATTCACTTTTTTATTTTTCTTTTCCTCAAATCTCTATTATAGACTTTAAGAGGAACCTACCTTTACTATAGAGAAATTCCTTCCAAGAGCTTCTGGCAAAACAAACCACAAAAATACCAAGAAACAGAAATTACACAACGAAATAGTATGAATTATGGATATCTATCCATGATTAATATCCATGATATATATGAATAGAAAAGCCAACTCTTCAGCCTCTGTCCTAACGTCTTTTACAAACACATACCATAGTTTGTATATGCTGTTTTTAGGGTATTTCTGGTTCTTTCTGAAGTCAATAATACCATTTCTATTCACTGCAGAGAGACCAAGAAGTAGAGCATAGAATTGCATGCCTCTAGATATTACTAGATCTAAAGGCAATGTTTAGACATAGAATGTTTGATGCTTCTTCCTCACAGAACTTTTTCCTATTTATTTATGTACATTCAAGAGCAGCCTAATGGTTTTAGACAGAGCAGAGGCTTGGCCCTTGCCCAGAGACTGTATCTGCTGGTTTTAGATACAGAAGAGTAGGGCACTAAAAAATGAAAGGGGGAGTATGAAATGAAGTGTAAGGACACTTATATCAGCAGAGCCATGTGGGCAGGTAGGTATGTGCTATTCACCGTGATTATTTGTAATCCAACATACGTCATTTGGATTACACATAATTCATATTATACGACAGGCTCTCATTCTGTTGCCTTTCTTCTCATAATGACACAACTTCATTTGAAGTTATTTTAAATTAAATTAAAATGTCTGTTCAGCCGAGAAGAGCACTGGACTCTCAGTCAAAGCAATCCCCAACTGAATTATCAGAACTCGTATCTATGCAGTCAAAAATGTTTTTCAATACTGATGAATCAGTCTAAAGATTAAAAGTCAAAGGACAAATTGTTCAGCATAGTTTTACAATGTCCATATCATACTTTTCCAAGATTAGAAGGTTGTTTCTGAAGCACATACTTAGGATAACAATAAAGCAAAGTGCAATCTATTGAAATCCTTCTCACACCTTTAAGTTCAATATGACTTTTAGAATGGAAATAAGTTTTTTAAGGAAGATACACTACTACAGTGGCACACGTCAACAAAAAGCTAGCTCAGAGACAAAACTGCAACAATTTTCTTAATTTTATATAAAAATTTGTACATCAAGTTGACTATAAGAGCATCTCTGTACAAGATCTGAGTCTGTCTACTCTAGCCAGAGGGTCAGCTGTTTTCTTTCTAAAGCTACGCCACCCTCTTCCTTCCATGTAACTTGGTCTGTAATATCTCTGTTATTGACGAAGATGTTCAAATCTTCACACATGGACCACAGGAGAGAAAAACAGGAAAAGAAACTAAAGCTAATCACAAGATATGGAGTGGCTCAAAACAAAACTGTCTTTGTACTGTCTTTGTAACAAAGTTGTTAATGTAAAAGCACAGTGAACTCTGTTTCCATCCCCCAGTCCTTCCTTCTTAATTTTCCAATTGTCCATTGTTCCAGTGCAGGACAGGTATCTGAATTGCTGATATTCTGGGGATATTTCACCTAGATTACAAAGGAATGCTTCTGACTACGTGGAACATTTTGGTAGTGCCGTTTTATCTATACCAGGTAAAAACCTCCAAATGTTCAAGACAGAGAAATAGAAAGGCCTTTTTCTGCTTTGCCAAGATGGAGTTTGGTTTTCTTATCTTCCTGTAAGAGACAGCTGCACATTTAGTACTGGAGAGCCTTGCCTTCAGGCAGACTCACTGGAGTTTAACATGCTGCACAAGCTGTTCCCTATTGTCCTGTGGCACTATTTTGGCACACACTCATCTGAGACTCCCAGATTCACATGAACCATTTTAACAAGCAGCCCAGTTTTTCAAGTGCTTCCTAGTGAACTCAAGCATCCAATTCAGCACTGAATCTCCAGGAAAAAAATTAAATAATAACCCCACCCCCAACAAACAAAAAACCAAACAAAACCAAAAAAAAACCCCAACCAAAACCAAAACATCCAACCACCAAACCAGTAAAATTGTAATTTAATTTACGAGAAAATGTAAGTAGTAGAAAGAAAAATCAGTACATGCTTTTCAGGGTTATCCTGAAAGCTTGTATGTATTATGTGCTGCAGCTCTTCACTCCTGGCATCCTACAAAATTAAACCTTGTGTTAAACCCTTGACTAGATCTAGGCTTGCAGGCTTGCAGCCTCATTTTAACAGAAATATTCTGGTTATGCTCCTCTGATCATTTGGATCATTGCCATTGCCACACTGAGCTAGGTGTCTGCGTTCACCTTGTGCCAGCCCTTTCCTGCAGTGTAGTAAGACTCAGGACTTTTTGTCTCCTGAAATATACTGAAAAAGTCCTGAAGAAAAAGGGAGTTGTTATGTTGCTCCAGTTCATGCACGTGACCAGCAGTGGTGTCCAAGCAGATTCTCTCTGTGGCCTAGCGCCTTTTATCTGATGAGTGTAAATGCAGGGCTCTGTCATTCCTCTAGAAAATAAAATTTAGCACTAATCCCACAGCCTCACCCAGGGCAGAGCACCCAGTGTAGCAGGGATTAGAGTGGTTCTTCCAAGCAGTGCTGATCCCACATTCAGCCCTATATCTCAGCCCCTCTGAGTAGCTAAATGGGCTCCTGTCTGTCCCAGTAAGGGATAGTCTGGTCATACTCTTTGCTAGTCAAGGGAACTAGCTCAATTCAGACAGACCATCGTTTCTACTGTCTCTGAGTTGCTTCTGCAACACTAAATATGATGTCTTCTCAAAGCATTTGGATTTCTCTTTTGTGGTCAGTAAAGCCCCTCACACTTCAGTGCCTTTTATCAGGAGAAAATTTATAAAATTCACCTTCTCAGGTGTTTTCCAGCACAGGTTCACAGCTTTAGTAGTGTCAGAAATCATTGTAGCAAGGGAAAGAAAGTGCTTTTATTCAGCAAATCACTAAAGCCGCTGTCCGCCTGGGAACAGCATGAGCTAGTCTCTTAAATACAGTTCTAAATCCCTTGATCTGCTGGGATTTACGACCTCACCCAGAAAGAAAGAGGTGAAGCCAGGCAATGACCAGGGAGCAGAGGAAATGGCCTCAACTGCTCTGAATAAAAGCGCTGGGAAGAGAGTGGTCAAAGGAGGTGATGGCTAAAGGAACTTGCTTTCTAAGGTGAGGCGTGATGACTAAGATTTCTGTATTTATGCTGTGGAGAATGGATGTATCTAAAAATATTTCCCTGGTTGGGCAGTTAATGAAGAAATCTGGTTGGCTTTGTTTAGTTTATTTTTGGCACCCTCATGACTCAATGACAGATGTATAACACCTCTGATTCAATCTCCTCTTCCATGTGTAGCCTCTTGTGTCCATCTCCCATCAATGTAAGAGCAGCCAGGACCAGACCTGTGTTTACGCCTGTCCCCAGAGCTGTGTGATTATTTTGACAACTTATGTAATGGAATTCCAAAAGTTGTGAGTTAAGTAACCCAGCAGTGTTGGAAATACGGCTCTGAGGGATTTTTATATCAGATTATGATTTACCTTCCTGTTCCAGAATGTGGAAAGCATGCTGCTTTCCTGAGCTGCCTATCTTGAAAAGGTACTTTTGCTATCTCATGAGGACAAGCTTCCATTGTCTTACTCTGTGGCAGCTTCATTGCTCATTTATAAATAGGAACAGATGTTTCACTTTCATACCAATGAAGAACAGGTGTGGAGAATAAAATTATTTCCTCCTGATTTAGTATTGTTTTTCTTTCTTCACACTAGCTTCACTGTGAAGATAATCCACTCTACTGTTGGCCAGTCACTGAGACTGGAGTGGAAAAGCCAGTCTGTGCTCCCTCCTGTCCATGTTGCCCTGAGGACATCTGGATTTAACTCTCCTGTTCTCGTGCCCAGAAGTACAGAACAGATGAGTCTGCAGCTGTATGAAGGTGGCAGTGAGGGAACCCTAATCAGTGGGTCTGGTACGCATAGAGTGGCAAGGTACTGTCCTGTTTTAGACTTGGGCTGATAGATTTGAAGTATTTTGAGTATAGGTAGCCACAGCTGTTGGCTCTAAGTGCAGCACATTGCTTGGATGGAAACTGGGTGTTCATTTTCAGAGGGATCCCTGTACTATGCTATTGCAATTAGTTTTCCAGTTAAACAGGTTAATAGTTTACTCAGGATTCAGCAGTACCTTCTGAAATGCTAGAAATGGTTCTATCATATTACATCTAGTTGGACTTTATTCTTTCATCAGGAGTGGCTTTAATGGTTGTCGAATTGCACAGAAAGAGCATTAGAGCAATTAGAGCATTTCACATATGGAAAAATGAGCTAGTATAAAAAATAGACTGATATGAATTTATTACCACAGAAAGATTTTGAAAAGTGACCTTCAGCTAAATAATCTCGAAGTTGTAGGAACGAGGCCCCAAGTTTCGAATGCTGTTTTGTTTGGGAGATTGCCCAGCACGTGCCTGATAACTTTTGTGTTTTAGGTACATCCTTCAGGAGTTCTTTTTTCCAAAAAAAACCCCAACAGGCTAAAAGGACAGGCTCTTACTGCATCTATGTGACCTCTCCTGTAACTCATGTTCTCCTATAAACAGCAGAATTATAATGTTTCCCTGCCATCCCATTCTGAATTTAGGTGTTTAATCGTGCTAATACTTTAGGTGCACTCAGTCATTCTCGTTCCCATATGTACTTTTTATGAAGTGAACTATGGTACTTCTTTTTACCTAGCTGTTTTTAGAGCCAGACTCCAACATTTCATTACTACATAACTTGAACTGCGCCATTGCTTGTGCTTGATATCTGCAAGTTATTTTGCTGTAATGAAGAAGGAACGTATTCTATTAAAATTCTCAAAAACCTGATGTACACAGGAATCATTTACTGTAGGAACCCAGAATGTAGAGAATATTTCTCTGCCTGTTTTGAAGGGTTTTTACCCCCCTGAACAACACTGTTTTGACCTTCATCCATGGAGAAAATTGCCAGCTATCAGACAAGAACTAGAAAATACAGTGGTGTGAATTAGGTGATAGACTACTATGTAAGATTGTCACAGGGTGAAAAATTTACAGGTTTTGGGCTTCTCTTTGTAGTAAATAGGTAAGAGCAAAAAACATCAAAATGGAGGATTGTTGTTGTTCTCCAAACCTTCTCCTTCTTCTAGTACTCCATATTCTGCAGTAAAAGTAATTTGGGATGATTGGACAAAAAATTTCGCAGTTCCTGGCTGTGTTACTGAATAATTGGTGGAAAAGTAAAAATAATGTACGTTTTTAGTAACCATTGGTTAAATTATCTTTAAAAGGCTGTGTAAATCTTGATAATTGGGCTTTCTCCTGCATTCTCTGCTCTTTGCTGTGTCTGGGTGATGCTAGTGACTCTGTTTCTCTGATAAGACTTAATAAACAACTATCTAGCAGCAGTGAAGGCTGAAAGTCTCTGTTTGTCTCTCGAACTAACTCCTGGCAAGGACTTTAAAAACTCCCATCAGGAGAGATTTGATTTACGCCACGGGCTGTGGCAATTTACAAGACAATATATAGGCACCCAAAGTTTAGCTGTTCAGAGCCTCAGTACTTATTCTGGTGCTATCTAAGAGAAGTGCTGCACTTCCTAGCATAGGACTGTGAGGTTCCAGTTCACACTTTGCTGACACTGTTCCTGTTGTGATCATTTTTACAAAGCAGTGAGAGCGAGCAACTTACTCAGTTGCTTTCTTATGTCATCTGAAGCAGTTTTCCTCAATTCTGTTATGCCATGGCTGCCTTTGTTCAATCTCTGAGTCCTGGCCAACAATATACCTGTACAGTACTTATTGTCAAGGTCTTAATTTTGTCATTTTTTGTGTGTTTTCCAGTAGGCAGTGTTAGTGCTTCTTGCATGAGCTTTCAGGAGGGAGCACTTGCAGAAGCGAGTTGTTTAGTGGGGATGCTTAGAAGTCTTTGACCATGCCCAGGGCTAAAGTATTGTCTTTAGTGGCAGTTTCTGACTGGTGAGCAGTACAGTGATTAAGCTCTCATTCGTTAGGGAGCAGTTAATAGGAAGAGCCTGCAGGCTTTTTATATCAGACAACACAGGAGGTAGTACAGCTTGCCCTGGCATGAAATGCTGGGTTCCAAGCTGGCAAAGCGTGCTGTTCCTCTGGATTAGCAAATCAGAAATATCATAAGTAGATTAATTTTCTACTGGGAGAGGAAGGATGTCAAATCAAGAAAGACTCATGTTCATATTGACCAGATAAGAGGACACTGAATGAGAATATAAAGGCAATTTACATTTCATAGAAGCAACATGTCTTGCGCTGCTTTAAAGAAATAATGAAATGACTTGACATGCCATTTTTTTCTAAAGTCATGCTAATGGTGATTAGAACCATGCTTATTTTTCGTATTCTGCAAGTTTCAGTGCAAAAAGAATGAGTTTGCCATAAGTATATTGACAGTTATTAGAAAAACATTCACAATTCAGGAGACCTGAATACCGTAACCTCTTAACAAAAAATCAAATCCAGTGCTCCCATAAGATATTCTCCTGTTCTTACTATGCCTGGGTGCAAGACAGATATTACAAGACTTCCGTTTCCGTGACGAGAAGGTTACTGGATTAGTATTTAACCTCATCCCAATATCCTTCAATGGATAACTTTCTGTCAAAAAGAAGGGTATAAGAGCTCCCATTAACATTATAAACAGAGGAGTCAACATCCTTTGAGCCATTTGTAAAATTGGTGCAGCGATGTGACTTTTGAATTACTATGTCTTTCCGTAGTATGTATGTGGCAGCATCATGGATGTCACACCACTACTGGCATCTTACAGCTCAGAAGATGAAAACTTGTGCTGAGATTAGATACTTTTATGCAAGGTACTTAAAAACAAGCGAGCCAATGACAGCTCCAAATTCTTAAGTAGTGTCAACTGAAGACAAGGCAAAAAAATGTTATATTGTACAATAAAACAGAGCATAGCCTTGGAGTTTGACTACATGTTAACTATTCCTGGAAACATTTCTTCATCCTGGAAGCATCTTAGATTTAAGATTGAAATCTCTGTCCCTACTCCATCTCTAATGGAAGATTTGCAAAACTTTGCATGGCCACAGAACAGATATTTAGCTCACTGCAGGACTAGCAGTTTTTTCTCAAACCCTAGTTATTTCCTTTGCTACAGTTTTGGTCTTCAGTGTAGGCTGGCTTTGGTGTCAAGGAAGAAGCTGTCATTCCTCACAATGAAAGTCACAGACTTCCTGGTTATAGGACCAAAAACTTACCATCCCTTGAGGAAAGTCCTCACCCTTAAAAGGGAGATTCCTGACAGAGCACCAGGATACCACATGGGTGCTAACAGTGGTGAGGCAGGGCTAGCGTCTAGCTGGGAAGTCAGTCCAGAGTTTGAGAGTCCTTGGCCAAGCATAGACTATGACAGAGCTTGAAAAAGGGAGTAAGGGAAAAACCCAACCTGACCCTAAAAAGGCCCCAGCAGGTAGGGATGGATGGGGATCTGAGGTGAGGCTGGTCAGGGCCTTAAAGGCCAGATAATGCACTCAGGAGCTGACATAGAGGTGAAAAAAGGGCTTTTGTGTCTTGCAAAGTATTGAAATGGCTAGTGTGTGTTATAGCATGGCACGGCAAATCAGGTGAGACTCAACATTTCTAACAGTGCTATGAGGTCTTGAACGAGGAGGACTTTCTTTGAGGAAGAATAAGAAGAGAAGCTTTGCCAAAATTATTATGATCAGCAGCAATGGCTTCAAAACAAGGAAGGTAAAAAATTGCAAATAAGAATGTGCTTAGCAAGAGATTCACTTAAGAAACTCAAAGTACCTTTAGCCAGGCAGCACCTGCCAAGATCTAAATTATAGATGAGATACACACCAAAGATAACAAAAAGCAAGGATAGTAAAAGACATGATACGCAAATTACTTAGTTAAACTGTTTGAAAAATATATGATAGTTATAGCATGGTTATTGTATATATGGAACAACATTGCAAAAGGATTCAGCTCCCTAATGACACTGTGACTTGGGAACCTAGCACTCCCACTTTAGTGATAATTTGTGGTGGGTTGGACACAGCTGCATAGGGACACTCAAGCCAGTTCTGAATAGTGTGGTGGTCAGAGTCACCTGCCTAATATGCTCTATTAGTTAACGTTGCTGTATTTGTTATTTTTATTATTATTATTATTACACATGGTGTATTAGTTAAAACAGTAATATGTTTCAAATTAACTACTTGATTATGGCATAACAATGCAGCCAGGAGAGATGTGTCAGAGTGAAAATAAGAATTCAGGATTCCCTCTTTGTAGCCTTGTGATCTTTGTAGATCTAGAAATCGCCATGAAGTGTGGTTTGGCTTTGATTCTGTAGGAAAGTACAAAGAGTTGGATACAGCAGCTGAGAAACTGACTTCCCAGCTTTGGTACCAACTCTGCTTTTCCTATCAGTGAAGCTGAAAAGTGTGTAAATTCACACCACAATTTCTGTTGGGCTGCAGAAATGTCTGGATTGGCCGAGCGCTGCTCACAGGGTATGTCTCATCAGGGAGCCTGGGAAGTTGTGAGGATGTTGAAAGCATGTGGAAGACATAACTACTGCAGAGCTTCTGTGAGTACACCACATAACTAGAGACATCTCTTCTGTGGAGAAGAACACTTTTAAATCTCTAGAGTATGTTAAGACTTCAGGGCCACAGGAAAAAAGGCTCCACAGGTACAGTAAGACCTGTTGAATTCTATGTGTGGGGGACACCTTTTGGGGAACTATACTGCACACACTGTGTTAACAACATGACCTGGAGAGGAGGGAATTGTTAGGCTCTTGCTACATGTGGGAAGAAAGGACTACATGGATCATTTCTTTTAAAGGAGCTCTCTGGGGGCTGTGATTTCTAACACCCAAATGCAGTAGCTGAGGGAAGAAGAGGAAAACAGATCCTGCATGATCCTGAGGGTCCTTATTTGACCTTTGCTGCCTGCCTAAGAGTTGAATTGTGTGCTTCGCTGACAATCTGAACAGCAGAAGATGAGTACTGAGTTTGTTTGTGTGGCTGAGAAGGGGCTGAGGAGACTCTTTGCTGGTGCAGGTCACTATCCAGAGGGGAGGAGGATCTCTGAATAGAGGTGAATGCCACAGAGGTACAGGGGATTTTTCCTTCTTGCCAACAAACCTGACTTGCTGATTATTAGAATGGCTGTGGAGTAGCACTGAATGTGCTCCTTTGGAAAAGGTGAAACAGGGGCTTCCTCAAGAGATCAAAATAACCTATTGCCCTTGTCTGTACTTTATGTTCCTCTTGAACACTACCCTCCCTCTTACACTAGACCAGCTGAGGGAAATGTTAACCCTGAATCCAAATGGGTAGCGAGAAGACCTTCTGGAGGCAGAGCTTTGGATTTGTACAGTTGTTGCCATGCTAAGGCTTATTGTTAGATTCTTTAGACACTCTTACAGCACAATAAGTACAGAGATATTTGGAGATGCAGAAGAATATTTTCTGTATGGTAGGAGGAAAGATATATACTCATAGCATCAAGTCAATTTTTCTGTACTGTCTAAACCAAGATGTATTCTAGGCTGAAAGGATGCATTGATGTTTAATTCGGTCAGAGTATATCCCATTTCTTATATATCCTTGTGTTAAAGATCATTATTATTGGTAACACAGGTTAGTCTTTCAAAATTTAAACACAGATATAAAAACTTTAACAGAAGTGCAGGAAGTTCGTCTCAGGTATAGCCTGTACTATTGTAACACTATGAAATAAAGAGGGAATGGTGAGATCAGATCAGAAATTAGAGATATCATCTGTACTGTAATTTGCTGCTGACATCAGCTGGCAGGGAGATAATCATTAACAGGATGAATGCAATAAAGATTATACCATTTATATGCTACTTTATTACTCTTCCCCTAGTGTGACAACCTTTAACCAATTTCCACTGGTGAAGACCAATTTAGATAAAAGAGGAAGATTGCAGGAAATATTCTGAGGCAAGGGTCTATTTCTTTTTCAATCCACTTTCTTCTTACCAATCACTGATTTTGCAGTCCAAGGGCTTGCACAAGTTTCATTCACATCACTCATTTTATAGCCACTTTCTTTGTGGTCATGGCCTGGTGTAGAGGCCAGCCTTCTTATCGTCCATCATGGGTTAATCTTAAAACCTGGAATCCTGATCATAGTGGTGTGAAAGGGTCAGAAAAGGAATTACAGGTATATTTTTGCATGTGTTTCCACAGACCTCAGAGAAAAATACTCTCCTTATCTTCAAAGGGGTTATTAGCACCTCCTAGGCTTCCATATCTTTAGTAGGTATTCCAGATGGACTCATACTGAGATCTCATTGAAATAGGCAGCACTGTGACCTTGCTGGGAAAGATCCAGGCCCTTTGAACACCAAAGGGGAGCCAACACCTGATGGTGCATTGTCAAGAAGATACTTTTTTAATTGTCGAAATGCCAGGAATCCATTTTGCCAAGGGTCCTGTGTCACAAAGGACTGAGCAGAGTTCTTGTGTATCCCCAGATATTGCCAGTTGAAGACACTGGGTTTCCCAATAGTGCAGAGGCAGAAGTGGTTAATGCTGTGCCCAATACCAGTCTAGACCTGGTGGTCATGTAAGATACAAACTTCTAAGAGAGTGAGTCTGAAGGCCTACTGTTACAATAGCAAAAATGTTACAATTCTAATACTGGACTGAGTGGATTTCATCACCCTCCAAAGTGAAACTTTATATATGGAATTCTCTTGAAGATAGTAATTGCTGCTAATCTGCAGACATACAAATGAGGTGAGAATTTTTCCGAGAACTCTGAAAGGCCCAGTAAAAGAAAGATGCTTTTGTCACAGATAATGCCTCTTCCTTCAGGTTATGACAGCAAGCATGTCCTCAAGCAGCCCTCTGTGGCATACAGTGGTGGTGACATAGTGGCATATTCTGGTAGTCTATGTGGCAGTGCATACTTAGCTGTTGGATCTCTTGTGGGTGGACTACACAGCCATACCCCTGGAGGCAGATTAGCAAGAAGGATTTGTAATAATTATTGTGACCACAAGTATGAAGGATGGCATTGAGTATTCCTTACTGTTCATGCACAATAGAGCTGTCACAGATATTTTTTGGTCAGTACACTTTGAATATTATGTATCTTGCTATAAGCACAAATATTCCTACATGAATATTTAAGAAACTGTTTTCCTTTGGTATTGTATGACATTTGCATAATTATCACTGAGATTTGTGGCAGATTCAAGCTGTCAAGCCTATTTACATTGCAGTGGAAAAGTATTTACTGATCCATACAAATGTTACATTTGCATCTGTGACAGAAAATGCATACCTTTTCAGTTTGTTAATGAGAAGAATTATACATCTGTTTAAAACTTTGTCAAAGGCAGAACCAGCATTTTCCGTACCCCATTAATATATGGAAATGCTTTTTTCCCCTTGGAATTTCAGTTAACTCTGAGAACATGTTGTTGAGGAAATTGAGTGGTGCCAGAATTTATATGAAGTATTAGACCCCAGGCTTCTGAGCCGTTGACTTATAATAGTCACGGTCTTATTTGGCTGGCCAGGTAACAAGTACAGCCTTAATACAGGATTTAAAACTAGAGGAACAAAATAAATGGGACATTGTCCTGTTCCTTAAGGAGCTAAATATTTGGGGCCTCAAAAACAGTGTCTGAGAGAGGAGGTGCTGAGTACCTGACCAGATTTAGTACCAGGACACTCAGCTCTCCATTGCAGTTGTTAAACCCCTGACTGATAAATGAGATGCAAACCTGTGCAGAGTAGCTCAGGTCCTGTTAGGCATATTAGCTGAGCCTCAACAGAGATCAAATGAAGCAGCATTGGTCCAAAGCTGGCTTTGAGGAACCATAATCTCAAACCTGGAGGAGCATGGTGGAGCTGTACACAAAGGGCTCTTCAGAAGTCAGAAGAAGTCCAGATGGATGTGGTACATCTGGGTTGGAGCTGGCCATGCCAGCTGTCAGCTGGTTTGGTGCAGAGAGACTCAGTCTTTGGCCTGTGCTCTTGTGCTAACTGCGCAGGAGAAGAAATCAGAGGACTTGGTTCCCTGTCAGTCCAAAGAAAGAAGCAGTGGGGCACTGGCTGCAAATGAGTCGTCTTGTCCTGCTGGATGCAGAATGAAAAGAATGCACTCTGTAATTACAAAAAGAAACTGAACTACAAGAATTAGCCTGAAGAGGCTCTTGCAAGACTTTTAAAAAAATAATTTAATACATTTATTCCAATTAGACATCAAGTTTGTGTTTGTTCTGGAAAGTCCAGTGGTAGAAAATGATGGAGAGCCCAAATATACAATGTTAATACACTGTTAGTTTTCCTAGAATGCTGCTGTACTTGTTCTAATATAGACTTGCCAAAATTTGACATTTAAATACTGTGCTACAGTCATAATAAACAAACAAAGTAAATTTGGAGATACACAATGCTTTGAGTCCCCAAGTTAATGCTGTATGCATATACATGTAGCACATTTTCTTTTTTTAATAATTTAGGTTCAGACCTTTTCAGCAGAATTTTAACTCGTTGTAAGTTAGCAAATTTCTATCAAAATTTGTCATGGAGAATCCTATACAAATTTATAGAATATGTATATTTATAACTGCTCTAGAATGCTTAAAACAAAATACTTGATTACAAAGATTGCAAAAATATAAAGATCTGAAAATAGTAAGTAATGATTTTGAGCTTAGGTTCTATGATTATTATCTCTCTGTCAATGAGTGAAATGTTTATAATCTACTACTAAAATAGACCAATTAAGTTTTACTTCAAGGAGTATGTTGCATTAATTCCACAGCATTTTTCTTATTTCCACTTAATTTAGTGAATACCGTTATTTAATCTTCCCAGCTTCTCATCTACTCATAATACTTCATAGAAACAATTCAATGAACTGACCTTGCACCTAAAAACCAAAACCAAGAAGGTTCTGTTGACTTTTCAAGATCCAAAAATTCTCTTTCCCACTTCTCTGAGTGGGTCAGAGTCCAGCAGCATATGAGCCAAAGCACAAATCCCAGGCTGCCTTCTTTTGCTGAAGTGCTCTATCACCCTACTGATTGAAAGTAATTAGTATATTTACAGTCTCTCACTTCTTACAACTTCGACTTTTTATATCAGCCCAAGTTGTGGCTAGGATATTATAGTGATGATCTCATGCAGGCGCAATATGGATGTGCCAGAATATGATATTTAGGGTATAATTCAGGCACCATTGACAAGTTACTAATTTTAAATGTCAGCAG
>NW_008238448.1:3635722-3640920 GCF_000691975.1 Corvus brachyrhynchos | reverse complement strand
CATGAATGTATCTCTGTTGCGAGATGAAGGCCACCCCTTACATATGTGTTGAACTCATTTTTCTCCACTCCCTGCCTCCTCCAAACTCAACAGAAAGTCTCTGAATCCCCTTCCCTTCAAATACAAATTGGGATGTAGACCCAGAGGCCAACATTCCTGTATTTCGTTTTTCAAACCTTGCAGAGCATAGGAGCCCTGGGGGGGCGGCAGGCTGTGCTGCTGCTCAAATGCAGCCAGCAGCTTTAAAGTGCCACCTGAGGTGGAATTCTGCTGGACCTCAGCCTGGGGAACGTGCCAAGTGGAACACACTGAACTAGTGTCACCATGGCTGTGCTGCCTTCCAGCCCTTCTGCCTGCTTCTGAGGCTCCAGGAACCGTATTGTGCAGGGAATGGCAGGTCTACTGCCCTCCTTTCCCTCCTGACTGTTGGTTCTCCCTTGATTCCTCTGTACATGATGTCTGGAGAATTCTAAAGCCTGAACTGCTCTTTTTTTCTCCAGGTGAGGAGTCAAGCCCTTGGCCTGAGTAGCCTCACAGACATCTTTTTTTTACAGAAAAGTAGCTCGTGGCAGACAGAAATCTAAATGATCAAATCTACACTTCTCCCTCAGCAAAGGGGAAGAACAGGATGCAACAGAGCCGCCCCAGAGGGAATGCTGCTGCCAGTGCAGTGTAGACCTGTTACAAGGCAGCATGGACTGGCACCAAGAGCCAGAGAAACCCTGAGGAGTGATTAAGATGGTTTAAAAGTACATGTGCCTTTCCCCAAGGCCAGGACTCACCGTGGTACAGTCCCAAGCTGACCACATGCTGTGTCGTTGGTTGTTTCTGTCATCCAAGAGCATTTACTCAACATGCTGATGTTTCTGTACAGCTACATCTGTGTTGGGAAAACCAGGACATCCTGCTGTGCTGCCAGTCACCTGGACATGCAACCCAGTTACTCTCAGATACATGCTAAGAACTTCTTCCGTGGTGACAAAGCTAACTTTGTTCAAACTTGCTCTCTCTCGAGGATGTCAAGTAAATTCTTCCAGAGTGCCTCTACCAAATCTCACACTGAAGCTTGTATTACACAGCTATGGATTTGTGTGCTTCTATCCTTGCCTTATGTAGCTGTCGTGGACTGTTTGACCTGCAAGTGGCACTATGTGGCTTAAAATGCTTCCTTCTTCTATGGCTCTTTTTCATGCAGCTCAATGACTTTCAGAGGGAAGGGTAATTGGAGGGCTGACTGAATTCCCCTGACTAGGAGCTTACTTAAACAGTCTTCTTGTCGGAATGGTGTCACACTGCTTCCTATTATTCCTAATACTGCTCAAGCATAGGAAAAGATTTTGAACTGCTTTCTTTTCTCAAGCTTTTAAAACTGCTTTTTATAGTAGTCAAAGGATTTCTTTCCCTGCATGTTTTGAAAGCTTTTATTTCCTGTGTGAATTTTAGAATAGTGTTGCGTGGTTCATTTCTACATAATGCTTGTGTGTCTTCATAAATATATTTAGAGAAATAAGTACATTCAGTCAACAAAAGAAACTTAACTTGTACACATTATTTCCTTTGCAAAGCTGGTATTTAAATTCTCAGCAGGGATAAATTCTGCTAAATGTTTCCTGGGTTTTATGCCAACAAAGTGGTTCAAGCTTACTTATCAAGAACAGAAAAATAGTCTCCTCTGCTTTCTTTTGAGAGACTTCAGCCTGATTTATTTTTTGGTTGTCACCAAAAATAAATGTCACATCTTGGGTGACACCTTGCAAACCTCTACTGTGCAGATGGAGTAAGAAAGCAGAGTTTATACATACTGGGTTTTATTCTGCAGTTTCACCCATGAGTCAGCCCTCCCGAGGATGGAATGATAATCACAAAAGATGCTCTTCTCTCTGCTTCCTATCCTCCCTCTGCTTTTTGTGTAAAGGTGCTATGCTTCTGCCTTGTCAGCTGCAAGTCTGGTGCTTTTTCACAGGCTTTAAAAAGAAATCTTAAAAGAAACTATTCTACTCTATTTAGCTATAAAGGACACTGGAAGTTTCATATATAGCATATCATGCATAAAAATAATTGCTGGAACTGCAATGTACAAGTACTTATTGTTCCAAAGTAAAGTCAAGAAATGTCACAAGTAAAAAATACTACTCTGAAAAAAAAAGTCCTTGCTTTAAGAAGTAAAGAAAAACAGCTATATCAGGGGAAATGCAGAACACAGAGAGGGTTTTATTTGTAAGTCAGCCTTTTAATGGTACTCATCAGTATCCCTTTAGTACCTCATAAATATGAATTAATTTATGCTCATAACTCTTCCATGAAGCATGGAAATATTCTTTTCTTCAGTTTAGAGAAGGGAAAATGGGCCAAGGAATGATCAAATGAATAGCCCAACATCATAAGGATCACCTGTAGTAGAGCAGAATACAAATGGAAATGTCGGTTTCCAGAGTCCTGGGCCACGCTTTTAACCACAGAACAATCTTTCTCTCAAAGATAATTGTTGGTATCTATCACAGGGAAAAAATATCAGCCCCACTTCCAGGAAAATAAAAATATGGTGACATAGATGAAGTGTTTAATCTGGAAGTCTCTTGAGATTCAGAAGCATTTAGGTGCTAGTAAACTCTCCAAAGACTGACTTTAGATTCAGCTATGTTCATAAGGTTGCAAGATTTTAAAAAATTAATTAAAATAGTCTATAAACAATAGGAATTACAGATGAAGAGGGGAAATCATGAGCTTAGATATTTTTTTGCTTTTCAAACGTTAATGAATATCCTATTTTTAACACCATGGATTTCCCTCTCCTGTCAGTTTCATAATCCTTAATTTCAGAGATGATGTAAAATACACTCTTCAGTCAATACACAGATGGTTTCATTCCCCTGCTAGGTCTGCCTTAACCCCGGTGTTCTGAATCCAGCAAAAGCAGCCCTGAAGTCTGGAGATTTTCAGAATTATAACTATTTCTGGTTCAATTTTCTCCAGGAATACCAGGAGTTCTCAAGTAAGAGAAGGCCTACATTGTGCTAGATAGAAAGCAGCTGATGTGAGACAAGGTCATGGATCATCCTTTTCCTCAGTGCTCTCTGTCTGCAAGTAGGCAGTTGTGACATTATGAAAGGTACAGCAAAGCGTCAGGGGTCCAGCAGAACATTCCAGAACCCCACCTCACTTAACAGATCATGACTGTATTGCATTGCAAATACTGCTAATGTGTTTTGTTTGTCTTTAATAACAAGTAACCACTTAGCAACAGGAAGCAAAGAGTTTGGAAGGAGTTAGGTGTGCATCCATCCTCATGACACTGTATTAAGTAACATATATCTCAGTATGCCTAAGGTGGGAATGACTTTAAAGTAAGAATATGTATTTGCTGGCCTGGGCCCTGAGCTCTTCTTCCACTTTTAACTTTTCCTGCCCTTTCCCACCACAATAATGTTTTCAGTTCTTGGTCTTTTGAAGTTACCTACTGACTTTTGGTTTGAGATGCTACATAGGACTTTTGGACTGGTTACTTTCATCTCGGTAGTTTAATCTTGGACATAAAGTTTTAGCTTTAAGACTTCTTCTGGACCTGGAATATAAGCACCTATGAATAAGAAGTCTCCAGGTTGATATTAGTGGGGAAATTAAGTAGAAGGCAAGGTGGGAGAGAACACATCTCTCTATGTAAAAGCAGCCAGTGATGTATTTCATTGAAGCACTGGGGGAGAATGTTATACCAGAAGAGTTGCACTGTCACTGTAACAAAATGCTTCCTGCTAGGCATTGCAGGAGATGTGGTGGCTGTCCCACACTGAGTGCTTCAGGAATTTGCCTGATTGACCAGTCACAGGGGTCACAAGTAATCTCTGCAGCTACATCCAACTGCACTGCTCTGCTGATCTCTCTGCTCTGCCATTTCAACTGAAACAAGTTTCAATAGCAAAATGTTCCTTGCTCTAAACTCTTCTCCCAGGCATGTGTATGGTGTCACGTTGCATAACACACTGTCCAACAGCGCAAGCATAAATACATTTGCCTTGTGTTACCAGGAGTGATGGCAGCCTACAGGCATTTCTCATGTGTGTCTGTGTGTGGCGAGAGAGACTCACAGATCGGGAAGTCCGTTCGAAAAAAGCTGTTTGTTCTTTCACAATGGCGCAGTACAAAGCCACTCAATGGCTGCTTCTTTTGCTTGTTTCTGCACCTACCTCTGCAAAATGCTGTTACCTGACAGTCTAGGAGGTAGAAAGGAGACTTTTAAAGTATTTTATTCCTCTGAAACCTGACAAGTCAGACTCCTACTTGAAGATGAAGTTGTGCTCAGCACTCAAGCGGAAACTCTTTTGGAAGCAAGAGGCTCTTTTGGACGCAAGAGGTCATGTGGCTGATTTCTTGCAGCACCAACTGCTCAAATCTTAAAATAATTAAGAAGCAGTAGATTTAATCCTACTGTGGTTTGTTTTTTTTTTTTTTCTCTGACCATCTGTGAACAGAAGTGTTTCTTTCCTCAGTGCTGAAACGGGAAGATTTACCAGCAGTAGAGACTACAAGGGAAATGGCAAGGATTTGGGGCCTGCTGAGATGCTCATCACTTCAGGAGAAGGAGAGGTAGCTGAAGAAACATGAACAGTACCTGTTCGCTCTCTCTCCCTCTTTCAAAAAAAAAGAAAAAAAGCACCCTGTTTTGCCTCTTCTCTGAAGGGGAATAAGGAAAGACACACAATGTTCTGCATCTGTGGGGAAGCTGGGAAGATAAGAAAAGACATCTTGTCTCAGCGAAGAATGATCACAGGCACATTGAACTGTCAGGTCTAACATTTCAGGGTGTGAGCAGCCTGGAAGAATAAACCCTCAAGGAATCCTAAGGACATTTAAAAATGCAGGCACAAGGTGGAAATAAAGAATAAAAGCTAGGTGAATAATAAGAGGAAATTATATCGAATAATAGGGGGAAATTATATCAAATAATATGGAGCTTAGCAATAAACTAAATAATGGAAAGAGGTAATTACTGAAAGACATGCAAATAAGCAAGAAAGAAGAGATTCATGATAAGCCTTGAAAGAAGATTAGAAACAGAAAGTCAGTGTCTCCCACAAATATTTTTGGAAGCTTTTTTTCTTAATTCAGTTCCGTATGCTAAGACCTGATCCCATCTTTAGAGTTGATGGGTTATGCCTTTTTATCAAGCATGTTTTCTCAGCTGTGCTAACAAGATTTTGAGC
>NW_008238448.1:3631980-3635509 GCF_000691975.1 Corvus brachyrhynchos | reverse complement strand
CAGGAATGCAGTGCTGTGTTTAAGATGGAAAATAGAAAATCCTGCTTTAAAAGACTTTTAAGCTTCCTGAAACTCCTGCTTTTTGAAAAGCCATTTGTTCCCAGATACAATCTATTGAAGAATAAACTATGGCCAACTGCTTGCTGTTCATGGCTGTTTTTATAGTCAGGAGTGGTGTATGGGCCTATTTGCTGAGAAGAGTTCACTGTTGCTCAGGCTCTTTTTGGACAAAAATAGGATTTCTTACAGTTTGTGCATTAGAACTTCTATGCCAAAAGCATAAATAAAAGCCAGGTAGTAATAAACTCTATATGTTTTAAAGGAGTAATCTTAGACTCTCCATTAAAGCAGCTCTGAGAACCCATTATGGCAAAGCAGATTTCTCCAAATTGGTACCTCTCTCATCACAGGTAATATTCTTTAATAAGGTCTTCAGCAAGTTATTCACAGTGCATTTGCAGTAGAGAATTTGCCGTTCACATCCACTGCTGTTCAGAGAACTTTCAGGGCACGAGGTGTACAGGGATGATAAGCAACATTAGCTGTCACCAGAAAACTGACTATAAGAAACCCATGACTTCAGCTTTATCGTGGATATAGATGTGGGTATTTTTGCAAGTGATAGGATGGATATTGCATCACTGCTCTGAGCTCTGTTCCCAGTTAGCAGGTGTTGAAGCTGACAGTGTGTGCCTTGCTCACTCCCATGCTCAGGGAGCAGGAGCTCTGCCAGCTGCAGTATCCTGCCAGCTCCCCAGATCACAGCCTGCAGGGACTGGAGGGATGGCACAACACAGGAACTCATTTACAAATGCCTGAATTTCAGCTGCTGGGCTGAGGAATCAAGAACTTCTCTCCTCAAGATATTTCAGGGTCTTTTCTGAACTGGGGACTCAGACAACCTTTACAAATACAAGGGAAGCATTTTAAATGCAGCATACTAAAGTGAGCTGCAACTAGGGCTGACATCAGATTTCCAGGAAGTCAAGTTGGTACCTTCTAACTTAGAATATTTTATGATTCTAAAATATATGTTTACTGTGTGCACTAATGCTGCTAATTTTGCATGTGCTGATGTATTTTTCTCTGATTTTTCCCTTCTTATTATGAGCTCACAGCCATTTCTCCTCCACATTGCAAGTGGCAACTTCAACGAACACAGAGGATTCTGTCTGTGCTACTCAGCAAGCAAAGGCATCTGTCATAGAATCATGAAGTATTATAGAATATCCTGAGATAGAAGAGTCATCGAGTCAGCTCCTGGCCCTGCACAGGACAACCCCAAAAATCACACCTTGTATGACAGCATTTCTAAAAGCTTCTTGAACTCTGTCAGACCCAGTGGTGTGACTACTTCCCTGGGGAATCTGTTCCAGTGCCCAGTCCCCCTCTGGGTGAATCCCTTTTTCCTAATATCCAATTTAAACCTCCCCTGACACAGCTTCAGGCCATTCCCTTGGGTCCTGTCACTGGTCACCAGGCAAAAGAGATCAGTGCCTGTCCCTTCAGTACCTCCCAGAATATTCTCCATAATTTTACCAGTCACTGAAATGAGACTGACAGGCCTGTAGTTTCGAGGGCCATCCACCTTGGCCTTCTTGAAAATTGGGAAAATGTCTGCCAGGTTCCAGTCTGCTAGGACCTGTCCAGATTCCTAAGACTCTTCAAAAATCATTGAGAGAGGTCTTGTGATGACATCAGCCTGCTCTTTGCATACCCTTGGATGAATCTGATCAGGCCTCATAGACTTACAGAGATCCAACCGGAGTGGCAAATCCCACACAAGTTTGGGATTAACTAGGAGTTTATAATTCTCACATTGTATTTCTTTCTGTATCATTGCTAAATTGAGTGGGATGTATTTCAGAAGAGGATAGCTCTCGCAGTTGCAGCCTGCAATCTGACTCCATGAAAAGCTTTGGTATCAAACCTGATCTCAGTGAACTATGAGCAACCTGAGTACCTGTTACCCAGTAACTTTGGCTCTCAAAGTGCAGGGTGGGATTATTGGCTGGTTGGATGTAAGCATATGAGTTTTCAAAGAAGCAGATGGAATTGTGATGTAAAGAAAAAAAAACAGTTTGGAAAGTCAGCTATTTTGCAGTGTTTAGGGTTAAATCCTCCCATCCTTGCTTCTGCTGATTAACATTAATTAGCTACCCTAATATGCCTCCAGGAGTATTTAGGTAATAGGAGAAAATAAAGATGTCACAATTCCTTCTCTACATTGTCTTGCACCAGGAGTGCTCGTTCAAATGTGATAGCAAGTTATAAAATCTAGTGTCCTTGCTGACGCTGGGAACCTCGAGACAAATGTGGCTCCAGACTGACCTATGGTCAGGGCATGGCACACTGTGCGGACTTCCCATCAGGGGTGAGATTCACTGGCATGGAAGTCTTCAAGTTTTGATAGGACTTTCTTAGAAGTAAAATAAGCTGCTTCCTTTCAAGATAAAGACAAGGACATGTTGTGGCATCATCACTGGTGCCAAGTGATAGTAACCATCAAGCTTTTCCATTGTGATTAACTAGTCGAGTTTAGGTTTAAGGCATATGTAGAGCACAGCACAATCCAGAAGGCCAAGCAATATGTGTAGCACAGTGTGGCTCAGCACAGCATGTGCCTGTGCCTGCTCTGGATAACCAGCACATGGATCACAAGCTTCTCAATGTAAAATAGTCTAGTTAGAATAACTACCTCTGTTCTATAGTCTTAAGTGGATGTGAGATGTCCCAGGAGGAAAACACCTAGCATTCTGGACAAAATTTGTAAATGGTTTCGTTTTCATGGCTGACTTTTCCTTGGGGAAATTTCTGAGTAATAGCAGCTTTTCCAGTGCTTTCTGTGTGGAAGTGCTTGTATCATGGTAATTAAAAGGGCTGTAATTGCATGGGGAGGAGCATTTCCACATCATTTACACTAGTTGTGTGTTGGTGAGAAATCACAAAGAGGCACAGGACTCAGGCAGCTGTGTTGGTAATTCCCAAAGGAAACTACATGAGATCCATCTTCTCTGCATTGCTTAACCCTAGCAGAGCAGAAACTGCTTTCAGGGATGAGAGGGCTGTTTTCCCTGTTTGCTTCAGTGATCTTAATCAGTATGGACACTGCCAAGGAACAACACTCAGTTGGTGCCAAATCTGGGCTGTGAGAAACAGGCCCGCTTGGAAAGCTCCACAGCCTGCCACTTCCAGGCTTGCAGATGCCTGGGATGAACGGTCTGGTCTGGCAATACCTCCTTTTTCCCTCTTTTGGTAGTGTGTGCTGAGCTCTTCACAGCCTGAAGGGGCCCTTGCAGCAGCTGCTGCCAGGAGGGCAATGCTTTTCCTATGCTGCTGGAGTTCCTTGAGCCGCAGAGGATCTCCCTTTGTAGCCAAAGCCATAGGCGACCAAACTAGACCTCCTGAATTTAAAAATTAAAATTTAAAAACTAGTATTGTCTAAGAGAGGCTCCTTCTTCAAGTTCTGACGATTTCAGCCAAGAGCATGAAACAAAAAATGCTATGGATGTCTTTTTTGTCTCTTTCC
>NW_008238448.1:3618410-3631963 GCF_000691975.1 Corvus brachyrhynchos | reverse complement strand
TTTCCCTCTGCTGTGCAAGCCCACATTGTAAGGATAAAGTCTGGGCTGTGCTGAAGCAGGTGGTAAAATTCTTATTGATTTCAAGAGAGCCTGGGTTTTACTTCAGAAATAAACTGCAGAGATATACAATAAATTAATGCAGCATCCCAGATGCAAACTCATACATTTTACTGTTTAAATTGTGCTACTCTGAGTGTATAGTGGTGCTATGGGAGTGTAAATTATTCCAGTGTTTCCTACATGTTATTGAAAATCAGATGCCAGACTTAACCTGCCTAAACTCCCAAACTAGCAACACATACTTTCAACTATAAATTGTGTGCAAAAATGTGCAAGCTGACTGAAAGTAGCTTCAGTCAAATACATGCCCAGGGGCTCAGTAATGGATACTATGTTATGCATGCCAGTTCATTGCTGTCTGTGCTTTCCTCATGCATACATCCTCGACTTACATTTTTACCTAATGGTAGGCCCATTCCTTTCTTCCTAAAATACTGAGAAGGGAACTAAAATGAAAAATGAAAATCATTGTCTAATTTTATACAAGCAGAAAGTTCTTTGGCATAGATTTGCAGTGAAACAGGCATTATTGACAGCTTTGTCAAGCTTCCCATATGGACAGCTTATGCTGACTTCCAGGCAGTTACAAATAATTGAAGTTAAAGATCTCTGTAGCTTGTCTGACAAGGCTGAAACAAGAAACATGTTTGACTTTGGGAAGTTTATCATTTGTGGTGCTGCTGGTTTGCTTCTCCAAGGAACTAGCAGGTTGTCTTGCATCACCAAACAGCAGAGACTAATTTGTGACTGCCAGAAATGGTCACAAAGTGACTTTCATAAAAGATCACACAATGCAGCCTGAAGAAAGCTAAGTAATGTCAGGAAAAATGGAGCAAACCCTTATGTTCAGTATGTGTTGAGCAAGAATCCGTTTCACCTGTCTTTGCTGTCCTACAATCTCATTTTCAAAATGCAATAAAAACAGTTGTAAGGAAAGAAAGTCTTGCCAGCCTGAGAGCTAGACATCTTTTTTTATGGTGAAGATCGCTGTGGCAGTAAAAATCTATTTATTAAAGTCTCTGAATATGTGTAATTATAGGGTACTGTTTGATGAATAAAGATGAAGTTGGCATGAAATAAATGGTATTTTAGACACTTGCAGTAGTTGTTAGATACCTTGAAAGCATCCTAGCTCACATTGGTAATGTATTAACAAAATGGGCTTTCCTTGATGACAAAAATTGACAAAATTACTGATGATCAAATCCAACAAGCAGAACCACCACAGTGATTATTCATAAATTTTTGTGTGTATGACAAGATTTGCATTGTATATTTTATATGTTTGCACTCCTAAGAAAGTCAGTAGGGGCAGGACCAAGAATCTACCGATAACTGATGTGCATTGTAATTATGTTGGGTCTGGTTTGTGTCTAGTGATAAGATTCATGTGTTTATATAATTTAGACACCTGAAAAGAAAAATGGGAGTTTGGAACCTCAAGAACCGAGGGAGTTTCTCTTTCTGCTGATTCATGGAAAATAATAGGGCTGAAGGTTAAGAGGTTATCTAGTCCATCCTCCTAAATCAGGGTAAGCCCAGTGCCTTTTGTGCAGCCTCTGAGGAACTGGGAGCAGAGGAAGAGCATTTACATATTCTGAGGCTACTCTCATGCCCATTCTTCAGTGCTCTTTTTTAGATTGCTGCAGTAGTCTTTCCTACACCGGTGCTCCTGACCTTTACTTCTTCCTCCATAAGGTTTATTAAGGGAGAAAGAAAACTCCAGAAGCACCTACTGTTCTTGAAAAAAAAGAACTCACAGTTGACCTTTTCAGTGAAAATGAACGCAGAATCTTAGGTTTTTGCATCTTCAGTCAATAGGTTTGCCCACATGTCAGAATGGTGCATTTATGGAATGTGACAACTTGTTCCCCTTGTTAGAGACCTTTAGGATCAGCTGTTTTTCTACAAGAAATAGGAACTTTTTATCTCCATTGACATATAAGCACTCAGTGAAGCTCAGGCACATACCTCACGAGAAAATTTTAATGGGAGTCCATACTAGAAAAGTCCACCTCCCACTTATACCAGTATGGTGCATTTGCTGACTGTTGGGAATGTTCTGTCTGAAAGAAAATCTCTGAAGTATCTATGGTTGATGCTTAACTTCAGGAAGATGTAGTGCAGTGTGTAGGTCAGGTATGGAAAAATGTGCTGGGATATTCTCCTGCATTTTTGTCTGGCTAGAGACACGTTACCTTTTGTTTGTTCTGATAGAAACACTGAAAATCGTAAAACTGAGAAAAACATTTTCTCATTTGCCAGGCTTCTGTTTCCCTTCTCAAACTATTACAATTTTGTTGACTCAATTGAGCTGATGTAATTAAGAAGTTGAAATTACCTTTGAGTTATGATAATGCTCAGTTCTTTGCTTCATCTTACAAAAGATGTTGGAGTTTAATGCATGTCTTGCAGATGTGTGGTACCTTCAGTAGCAATTGCTTCAACTAGCTCTATGTAGGATTTATTTTGAACAGGAAATTCTAGGAGATTCTATAGAATCTAAGACTAGGTGTAGTAAATACTAGTAATATTTCTTTTTATGCCTACAGTCAAGATCTCTCCTTCTCCTTGCAAATCTTGTCCTGGAGCATTTCTTCCAGTAAATTTTGATCATGACTTACTGAAAACAGTGCAAATTTTTTTTATTGACACAGAAAAGATGTGGTACAATTGTCTTTAAACTACTCTTGTTTTGTGTCTCCTCATTGTTGTGCTTAGCATTCTCAGCATTACCTCCTGAGTTTACATAGAGTTCTCTCTTGGCAATTATAGTGTTGGCTTCCCCTAGGATTCCCAGGGCTGAATTTATCTCATAATCTCAGAGTGCTCTCAGTGCATGTGATTTCTTTCTGTAGTCACTTTGATTGTCCTAAAAATCTCATTCAAATATCTAAAAACCTACTTGTCAGACCCTTAAAAGAAAAGCAGTGATTGTAGATCTTCAGAGTTCATCCACTGGTTGCTGCCAGAGTTCAACACCCAAACATCCTGATTAGCTGTACCAGATTGATGTTTGTATATGGAACTAGTGAACATTTACAGCACCAGCACATAAAATGTCACACTGCATCTTTTCCTCTTCCTCACAAGTACAAATAGTTTAGAATATCTTAAAAGTCATTAAAGATGCAGAGAACTAACCAAGCTAGTTTTAATTTAAAAAATAATGGTCATTTTTAAAAAGCTCCCTTTGGAAATCTATTAGATCAAATCCTCCAGTCTCACACTTCTGCATCCCAACATTTCATCTTAGTGTCATCACTTTCCACACAAATAGCAACGACGAAGTGTATAATCCTTAATGGTTATGAGGAATTTCTCCCTTTCTGAGTCTGAATTTTACTTGCGAGGAGCTGGAATTAAATTCTCATCCACCAAGTGTTCTGTCTTTCAAAATAACTAAGTTTTCATTTACCCACAGATTAATTCCATGAGTGTACCATCCTCAGTCCAGATAAGGCTTTAATGTCAAAGAATTAAATCATTAATCGCTCTTACAAAGTCATTGTGCATTTCTAGAACTCTTTGGGGTTTTCTTAATTTCTATCAATTTATGTCTGCATTTTACATTTAATGTGTCCTCTTTTTTTCTCTTCCCTAAAACTTTGTACATCTTTGTCTACTGATTGTAATTTCTTTCTTGTCTTTTCTTCACTTTTTGCTTCTTTGAGGAAATCAATTCTCAAATTTTTAATTAATTATCCTAGTGCTGTCTTTATCTTGGGCATGACCTTTGAGATTTTACAGTTTTGGCTGATTTAATTGGCCAAGTGACACCTTCCTCCTGTTTACTGAATTCCTCTCCTGACTGTAGAACCCCATTTGTTACATCTGGGTGACAGAGTTCTCTCAGCTGCAATAGTTGAAATCATTTCAGAAGAGGTTTTTCTTTCTTATCACTCTCTTCTTTCTTTCAAAATAAATTGTATTAATTAGTTTTTAAATCATAAGTTTGAGGATCTCTGTGTAGTCTCATTCTTATCTCTCAGTCCTTTACACTGAGGCTGTCCTCAATTAGGTTGTGATGGCTATTTATATCACTCTGGAATGTTCATCTCCAATTATAAATCTGTACAAAAGGCCAAGTCTGAATTTACACGGAGCATACTTCACCAGTTCTCATAATACAACTGACAGAAGTGTGATCAAAGAAACTAAGAGAGAGGTGTGAAAACAATTTAAGGTTCTGTTGAAGTCATTTAAGTTACTGAGGCTCCATTAAAGTGATGAAATCAGGATTTGATGCCAGAATGTGGATTTTACATTAGATTTGGTACCCTGTCAGGCTGTGAATTTCTTTTCTATTATACAGAATAGAAATAAAAACAGATCTCTTAACATCATTGCAACTAGTTTACAAAAAGATTTTTGTTCATCTATACAGATACAAATTTTAATGTTTGTCTTGGGAATGTTTTTTTTCTAGTTACCTAAGCTGGAAAAAAACCCCACCTGTCTCTTTTCTCCCTGGTGAGTATCCATTAACTTCAAGTGAATTTCATATGGTCAGTGTTTGTCATAAAACATTTCTTTTTAATTGTAAATCTTGTTTATGTATAGAGTACAAGGGAATGGCATGCTATATTTAATATAATAAGCCTCTGGGTAGAAAGTAGATGCAATCAATAGATTGAACACAAGTGAAATCAAGGTAAAGATACATCAATGGAGGGCACTAACTTGATCCTTAGGTTTAATGCTTTTTTTTGCATGAAGGATTCATATGGAGTAGTCATTATTCAGATTCTATAAATAACACATTTACATATTTATAACTCCCAAAAATGTCTCTACAAACAATATTTTCTCTCCTCCATAAGCAACCTGAAGGTTGTCCATAGGTGTGTGAGAGACTGAAAAGTTAATGGTTAATGGCTCAAGCTATTGGCCTTTTGCAAAAGGCGTGGTTGCTTTGCTGACGATGAGCGCGGAAACAGCCCAGATGCAGAGGGCTGAGCACCGGAGGAGGACCACAACAAACCTTTGTTTAGTAGGAAACTGGGGTTTGAGACAGGTAAGGGGAGAGGGCTGATAAGAAGCAGATCCTGTGAGGTATCTCACAGTGCTTTTTATCGTGCCGATGTCCTCCCCCACACAACTGACTCAGTGTAAACTTCCTCCCATCCCCGGGTAGGTATTGGGACATTCATATTATTCATCCCTTCTGATGGGGCATAACTGGCTCAACTGCACTGATGTGAGAGGTCACTTTCATATCTTAGAAGGGCTCATAAACCATCAAAGACCCCCAAAGTGCCCCCAAACTCATTTCTGGGGCCTTCCACCAAAGGACTGGGCATGATCCACAGTGTTGTAACAGATCCACACTGTTGTAACAGACAGTGTAAAACTCTCCACTCAGGGGGAGGTACCTGGGCATTCCACCTAAACCTAAATGTATATTAACCCATTGGACTTCATGTTTTGTGGGCTTTCCCCACCTCTGACAGAACAAGACTGTGACCATCACTTTTACCAACAGCTAAATTGCAACAATCTAGTCTTGTGGCTGAATCCATGGGTGGGGATATTTTTCTCCTCTTAGCATTTCTTTTTCTTTCTTTCTTTCTCTCTGTCTTATTCTAACTTCTTCTCCAAATATATTGTAAGCCAGACTAAAAAATTCCAGTCAATGCATCAGTAAGTGCCTTGTGTCTGGGTAAGTTCAAGTTGGATAAGTTTACATTTGCTAAGTTAAAGTTTATGAAGTACCTTACTTTGTCTGGATGTTGTTTTAAAATTTGCCAAGTACCTTATTCTACCTTAGTGTTCTAAAGTTTGCAAGTAAAAGTTTGTCATTGAAGCTCCTGAGAATATTGTTGTTTCTCCCACACACCACCCAGAGTGAATCAAACAACATTCCCCTAAGGCCACTGAGCAGACCAGGGCACAACAAGGTGTTCAAACCCTGTCATTCACCTATATGATCCACCCACAGATGCTTTTTTTTCCTGCTGTTTTAATGGGATGGAATATATTCTTCAGTCAGATTATTTTATTTCAGGATATCTACAGCAATCTAGAAATATCTACTGCACTGAATTTTAGCCAGAAGACTGCTTATTTCTGGACCCTGATGTCACTTGGGCACTCTGTAGAGCTGATGTGCTCAGATTTGTGAAGACCGGGAGTGAAATATCTATGGAAAAACAGTGCCTCCATCATTAAGACCTACCTGCTAACTTGGGGCTTTAATTTGGGTGTAGACATCTAAATGAAACTTCAGTCTTTACTCAATTTTATCCATTCTTTTCCCTCTTTGCGACCTGTGTGCTTCCCTGATTAGTCTCAGGGTGAGGAAATTAATCTAACTGAAGTTGTAGTAACTGGATAGCCCCAACCAGTGGTTGATTTCAGTGCCTAATGTCATTGGGATTACACCAGTGATTAATTTAATGCAAGTTTAACAAACACAGTCCAACTATAAAAATGTCTTTTATAAAGCTGAAAATCCCTTCACTCACTTCATTAAACAACCCCCATACTGGAGAGTAGTTCAGTGACACTTTTTTTCTCCATTTGTAAACATTTGCTGCTTGCTTTAAAATTCCCAGTTATAATGTATCCAGTTGTAGATCTTATCTACAGTCTAGGGTGAACTGTACAATAACACACTTCAAACCATGCAGTGTCTTCCCTCTAAGCACTACTCTCTGGACTGGTTCTATTGTGGAAGCTTCTGCAAGGGCTAGGACTATTTTCTGTAATACTTTTCATTAGGTCACAGAATCTCTCTCCTGCTTTCCTGCTAAACAGAACCGTATCTGGGCAAGCATTGGCACTGAAGATAACTGCTTCCTGCTAATGAGGCACCATAAACTTGTGTAGAATTCTTCAAACAGCAGAACTGTCTGGGAATTCAGGTTTGTTCATAGTAGTCCCAAAAATATTTTACTTTCTAGAGGGTTATAGTTATGAAGTATATTTTCTTTATAGTTATCTTGAGATGATGGACTTCATGTGAACAATGTTGTTCTATGAATTGCAGAAAAAAACCAGCAGCTGCACAAATAACCCTCTTATTTCTTATATTCCAAGTCAATGTTTCT
Organism: Corvus brachyrhynchos; assembly: GCF_000691975.1. NCBI lineage: Eukaryota > Metazoa > Chordata > Aves > Passeriformes > Corvidae > Corvus > Corvus brachyrhynchos. The sequence goes on along the minus strand of NW_008238448.1, from coordinate 3,624,851 downwards.
CAAACAGTATGTTGTGGTCACTCGGGATCAAAGAGGAGAAGTCAGAAATCCTCACAATTGAGTCTAATATCCATTGTGGTGTGACTGATGTCCTGTCAGCAGGTAAAAGTAGCTCTTATCCTGGCTTGTGTAAACTGCAAAAGGAGATGCATCTGCAAAAGGTTTAAGAAATACTGCTTTAGAAAATTACAGTTTCCTGAACACAGGTGAAGTGTTCACAGTCTAAACTTGAAGTCTCAGATAGGATTAATGGAGATGAAGAATCTGATTTTAATTGTGAATTTATTGAAGGAGAATAAAAAGTAAATCCTCCGGATCGCTCTGAAACATCCTGTTGGAAAATGTCTATTTTGAAGGCACTACTCATATATTTTCCTTTTCTCTGTGAAGACCTACAATGTTTTGATTCAGTATAGTTGACTAGATCAACACACTCTTGCAAGTTGTCTCACAAGCTTTTCATTCCTTTCACTAGTTTACAAATTAAGCAGGAAATTTCATCAATAGTTGCTGGCATTTTAATTCTGATTCCCACATCAAAACTAATCAATCCCCTTTTTAAGTCTACCCACACCCTTTGTTTTCCTGTCAGCAGATAGCACAACAGAACTGAGGGAAAAAAATTTAAACAGACCTGAGAGAAAGAAGTTCAGTGTGAGTGATTATTGTGTCTTTCTTTCCATTGTCCTTGTTTCTGTCCTTAGCATGGAAAAGCAAAAGGATTGTGAGACTGGGAGGAACTGAGAAGAAAAGCTGTCCCTTTTTGCGTGGTGAAGGACAGAGAAGCAGGTGTGAAGCAATATATATCCAGCCTACTGTTAGCAGTTCCCATTTACCAGCGCACTTTAGCTTGGAATGCACTGCGTTCATTTTGTACTTACATCTGCAATTGATGCACAGATCCTGTAGGGCACTGCCTTGAGAAAATAAATCCTCTACTATTCCTCTAATGGTGCATTTGATTTCCTTTATTTGGTCTCAGTTTATTTAAAGCTTTATGAGAACTGAATCTCTAGTATGGGAATAACCTCAGGCAGTCCAATCTACTGGGAAGAACATCTCCAGTTATTTATTGTGTTTCTAAAATGGCACATATGCAAAAGCAGACTATGAAAAATATCACTGCATAATAACGTTATATAATTGTGTTTATCATAAAGAGGACAATGTGCTATCTACTCTTAATTGCCACTTCCACTGTAGTATCTTGAGGCACAGGTCTCTTCTTTCAGTAGTATACTGGTTTACGGAAACAGTAACTCCCTGCCAGATAAATGGTGTTATCATCATTATTACAACCTCATAGTCATGTCCTATGTGCAGTATTGGGGCAGGATTTCAAACTACTTTGTTTATCCATGTGTTTCCCTTATTGTGGATAGCTGTGTTTCTGGGAATAGCTCATACACAGTGATTGGCAGCATTTTGATTGTTTTTTGCACTAACCTCTCTTCAGTTTTGCAGGGGTCTGCCTATGGGTGGCTCAGTGCAAAGCAAAAGCAGACCGTAGGTGTTAAGCATTACTTACTCTGTATTTTCAGTAGTATGTGCACAGTGTGATCATCTGTCTGAAACAGGCAAAAAAATACGAATTCCAAGGAAGCAAAGAGCAAACTGCCATGTAGGAGGCCATTCCAAATCAATTTTCTCTAAAGACAAACACAGCAAAATTCTTCTTTTTGTATTTGCATGAAACAGAAGGTGAGCCTGCACACTGCTGAGCATTTTGCTTTTCCACATCCAACTCCCTATTGGCAAATGTAGTCTAAGTGCTTGGTGCAGTGGGCTAAGCTCTGCCAGTACCTCTCAATAGAATCATAGAATCATTAAGGTTGCAAGAGACCTCTAAGATCATCAAGTCCAGCCATTAATCTAGCACCACTGCGTTCATCACTAAACCATATCCAGTGCCACACAGAGCCAAGCTGCCCTGTCCCAAAGACAGCAAACATCAAGCATATCTAGAGCTTCAAGGAGTCCCAGGGAGTGCTCATACTGTGTTGGCTTCCCTCTGTAGACATTACCTTTACAGGGAAGTTTGATTTTCTTTACCTACTTAACTGCTTTGGGGCATCTAGTACAATGTATTGGGAGGCTGAAACAAGATCCCAGAAACAAATCATTCTGTTAGCTAAACTCTCTAGTTCTCTTGAGGAGGAAAAGATGCTTTGAATGAAGAGTTCCTACATGAGACAGGTCAGAAGCAGAGAAGATCAGATAGTATCTGCAGGATGGGCAGCTATAGCCCTGAACACTGAGATCTTAGTTTGGCTGACCTGTATTGCATTAAGAGAAGTTTTGAGGCATTTCTGAGTTTGTAGCTGGTCTTAGCCATGGGGACAACTGAGAGAGGGAGGAGGTCACTGCTGTTGTGCAGAAGGATATTGGCAGGGATAGCTCCTGCTTATTTGGTGGGAACATCTGTCTCTGTTTCAACTCTCTCAGCCTGTTTTTATAGGAGAGGTGCTTTAGCCCTCTGATCAGCTTTGTGGCCCTCCTCTGGATTCACTCCAACATGGTCCATGTCCATCCAGAGCTGGATGCAGCACTGCAGGGGAGGTCTCACCAGAGCAGAGCAGAGCAGAGGGGCAGAATCCCCTCCCTGGCCCTGCTGCCCACACTGCTTTGGATGCAGCCCAGGACACGTTTGGCTCTCCGGGCTGAGTGCCCATTGCTGGGTCATGTCCAACCTCTCACCCACCAGCACCCCAAAGTCCTTCTCAGCAGGACTGCTCTCAGTCTGTTCATTCCCAGCCTGTGTTGGTACTGGGGGTTGCCCTGACCCAGGTGCAGCACTTTGCACTTGGCCTTGTTGAACCTCACAAAGTTCATAGGGTTCAGATCCCTCTGGATGACATCTCATCCCTCAGGCATGTCAATCATACCACTAACCTTGGTGTTGGGAATCTCAATTTAATTCAGTTTCTTGAATACTAATTTATTCAGCTGGGACTAGATCTCATTAAAATACCTAAAAGATATTGACTGTGCTTTTGTCCATAAAGAACTGTTACATTACTCTTAAAATATGACAGTACAGTGCATTTTTGCAAATGGAATTTAGGCTCCTTTCTAAGCTGGATTCTTGTGGACAAACATAAAACTGTACCTGAAAATACAGTTTCACGATAGAACACAAGCTGAGTTAGAAAAATAGTATTTTTTACAACTAGTGGGAATTAAACTTTAATTAAATAAAACAAAGAAGGAATTGCTAAGTGTAATATACAACATTAAATTAGCAACACATCTGGCAAGGATACAGAATATTCTGGAATACCTTTGCAATTGTCAACTATTTAAATTGTTGCTTCATTATCAATAAGGCTCAGCAAGGTAAAGAAAAGTTACATAGGACAAGAAAGTTGAAAGAAAAAAGAGTAAGGGTGACAAGAGATAGGAGAGAAAAGTGAGTTATGTGGCAGCAAAAGAAGGGAAGAAGGCCTTCACCCATTCAGCTGATTACACAGCAGCTTGAAAACATAAATTCAAGCCGTGAAAGGCAGTCCATTACTGGCATCATCAGTGGCCTTTAAAGACATGAGAGAGAAAGCAGAAAAGCTGTTGTGTATCATCCCATGCTGTACCAATTCATATCTGCTGCTGAGGACAGCCCAGCTGGCAGAGGCAGCTGCCTTGGTGGCAAAGAGATGCTGCTGTGCCTTGTGCCTCTGCCCCTCAAGGCTGGCAAAAGGAGCTGTGCAACAGTGACTGTGTGACCCTGGGTGTGCTGGAACAAGGGGCTTCCTGTTCACTGAGTGCAAAGTTACTTTCTCCTACATTTAACCAGGCTCATGCAAGTGGGGGTTTTTTGAAGCTTGCGGTGAAAATAGGTCATTGCAGGAAACAGCTACTATGTCAACTCTGAGATGCTATTTTTGGATACCAAAACTCTCAGAGTTACTTTTCAAAAAGTAGATGAGAGAGGAAGGAGAGCATCCTGCTCCTGCAGGATATGATCAACTTTGTCATCGCACAACTTTTTTCTTATTAATGTTTTTGATAAACTTATTTATGAAGTAGTAGTAAAAGTGAATGTTCAGTGTATGGTTTGAAGTGCAGTACAGTCAAAACACTACTTCTTTTAGAAGACTTGCAGCTACTTTTCAAGTGTTAGCATCAAAGGTTCAAGTCTAGAGCCAGAAAGCAGGTATTCAAAATACATCTTTTGCAGGCTCTGCAAAAGGCAGATGTAGCAGTATCAGCAGAGGTGATCAGAGAAGCTCCTGCTACCATGCTCTGAAGCCCTCCTTGAGCAGGTCTGCCAGATCCTCCTCCCATCCACCCTGTTCTGCCTCCTTTGGGGCGGTGGCTGTCCATTATCATGTGCTTCTGGTGTCCTGTGGCATCCCAGAATCACAGAACCCCAGAATATGCTGAGTTGGAAGGGGCCCACAAGAATCATCGAGTCCAACTCCTGGCCCTGCACAGGACACCCCAAGAGTCACACCATGTGCCTGAGGGCATTGTCCAAACGCTTCTTAAAGTCTCTCAGCCTTGGTGCTGTGACTACTTCCCTGGGGAGCTGTTCCAGTGCCCAACCACCCTAGGTGAAGAACCTTTTTCTGATATCCAGTAACTTTTTTTCTAATTTTCTAATTTTCAATTTCAATTTCAATTTTCTAAGATCTAATAACCTAAACCTCTCCTGACACAGCTTCAGACCATTCCTTCAGGTCCTGTCAGTGGTCCCCACAGAGAAGAGATCAGTGCCTGCCCCTCCTCTTCCCCTCATGAGGAAGCTGTAACTGCAATGAGGTCTCCCCTCAATCTCCTCTTCTCCAGACTGAGCAGACCAAGTGACCTCAGCCACTCCTCACACAGCTTCCCCTGAAGGCCCTTCACCATCTTCATGGCCCTCCTCTGGACACTCTCTAACAATGCCATTTTTATACTGTGGTGCCCAAACTTCCCCCAGCACTCGAGGGGAGGCTGCCCCAGAGCAGAGGAGAGCAGAGTGGGACAATCCCCTCCCCTGCCCGGCTGGCGATGCTGTGCCTGATGCCCCCCAGGGCACGCTTGGCCCTCCTGGCTGCCAGGGCACTGCTGGCTCATGTTCAGCTTGCCATGGACCAGGACCCCCAGGCTCCTTTCCATGACACTGCTTTCCAGCCTCTCATTCCCCAGTCTGTACATACACCCAGGGTTGCCCCATCCCAGCTGCAAAATCCAGCACTTTCCCTTGGTGAACTTCATACCATGGGACTGTGAGAGATATAACTGTGCTACATCTGGAGTTTTGGAGGAAGTCAGGGTAGGTAAGCAAACTTCAACTCCAGGACTTTCATTTAGGGGTATTATCACCTCTTATCTCTAAGATATATTAAATCTAAGGGCCTCTCTGCCTTATCTGCTGCCAAATAAAAAGGGAGTCCAGATATTCTGGCAAGGTTTATAGGCAGACTGTCGGATAAAATCTGAAGAAATACAGGCATAAAAAGACTACAGACATCTACAGACATCATATTACTAGCCCTTCTTTTATTAAGTCACTTTACTGGAGAAAATGGTTTATTTTAGGTAATTCCATCTTTTCTCTGTCTCTGTGTGTTGCAGGCAGACAGTGGTAGTTGTAAATGCCATCCTCTTCCTTCCAGTGATTTAGCAGAAAGGCAGCATGTCTGCCAGGCAAGTACAATAGATAAAATTGCTAAGATGATTTTGAAACATTGAGCGAGGTCGCAGAACCTGGAATGGCAATGCTTCTGCAGGTCCTTTAGCACTACCTTTCTGCTTCACTCAAATAAATTAATACATTTAAGTCTGCTCCTGTATATTGTGCCCAGTGATTGTACCAGAAGGTCTTTTCTACCTGCCTACATCCATTTTTAGCAGCTGAGCAGTACCTTTCTATTTCGAGTTGGGTTTTCAAGTGGGAAACAGTCTCATGAGAAGCTACAGCAATCTGAAAGAGCAGTAAGTTAGTTAGTAGTCATGAGATGCTGCTGGGAAGAAATGTAATCCCCACAATTTAAATATGCAAAACACAGCCCTGCCTGTTTTGATCAGAAAATAATCCTTCAATTCTGATTGTGCCTCCATTCAGACAGTGGCACAATTTTGGTCACCAGGCAGGGCTGCAGTTTTGTGTTAGCAGAAGGCAGAAAGAAACAAAGCCAAATATTTTACCACACTATTTCCCATTGCTTTTTTAATAGGTCTCCACAGGTTTGATGTAGTATGGTTGCTGGAATAACCCATGCATTTAAGCCAGTCCTATAAACCTGTTCAAGGAAACAGACTAGACCAGATGTAACTTTTCATACCTTTTGCACTTAGTTGCCTAATAGTAAATAGGATTTGCCACCTATTTTTATCTGATTATATAAACCAAGCTTGGTAGTACTGCTAGGCACTGATTTAAAGCTGAGATAGTCAAGGTCACAAATCCACCATTTACTTGTGAGGTCTGTCAAGTGTTGAGGCATATTTATGGGAAAG
>NW_008238448.1:3604722-3618385 GCF_000691975.1 Corvus brachyrhynchos | reverse complement strand
TGCATTTACAGTGACTCGCTCAGACTGTCGGTCAAGGTGCTTTGAACACAAAATTAATTTAATGTTACTTTTAATCCCATTCATTTCTGCCATGGCAGAAGCGTTTGTTTCTCAGATAAGGTTTTGAAACAAGCAGTTATACAGAGAGGAAGACATGGGAGGTGCTTGTATTTTTCTGAGACAATTGACCTCCCAGGCTCCCTGTCAGTCACATCGATGGAAGTGTGCAAGGAATTAACCCTGGTTCAAATTTCCATCACACTTTGCAGACTTTTTTTTTTAATGAAGTCTGGAAGTTGCTTAGCCTCAAATATCTTAATGACCTGGAAAAAGCAAATGCACCTTCTAATTGATTATGGACAAAATGTTATGATAAGCATCTCTGGGAGTTTTTTTTGAATAATAAGATTGATAGTCAACTTTTAATGGAAAGAGCTGGCTGAGTCAGACCAGCTTTGATGCCAAGTTCTATAATGGAAGGAGAAGATACTATCAGCTCCAAAGTATTACTACTTTATTCCTAAATTGACACCACCATGCACATGGTGAAATCCATGTTCCTCATCAGGACTATAGAATAGGAGTCAAGATGTGGTTTTGTGAGGACAGTGGAGTAGGAATTAAAGGAGCAAAAGGGCTCTTTGCATACTTGAATAAATAATAAATATCCAATTGACCCAAAGCAAAGAAGGTACTCGCGCATACCACAGAGCATGTTCACTCTGGGAAAAGGAAAAAAGTGTAATTGATTTAATTTCAGTTAAAAACATTTAACTAACCAATAGTTAGTAGTTAATTAAAGCCCACTTAAAACACTGTAGGAGACATTGGCATGAAACCGCATTTAGCTATACCTGATAGACAGTGATCTAACATAATATCCTTCAGCTGCATACAGCATCCAGCCACAGATTGGGATTTTTTAATTCCAGTGTTCAGTTTGGTAGGAGGAAAGTGATCACCAATTCTGCCGATGTCATTTTCCTTTCATTACATGAAAGGGAGTCAGGCATAAGCAGAACTAGCATTCTCAGGGACAGCTGTGGGCACTGTCCTACAAGAGCAGCTAATTCAGTTCCAGCCCCAGTTCTGACTGTTAAATTCAGCCATCAGCATTAACTGGGAAAAAAACCCATAATTTTTGAGTGGAAGTTGGAGCACAATATCTACCCTGTGATATTCACTTTACATTTTTTTCTGGAAATTGGAATGGAGCTGGGCCAGTAACAGCAAAAATCAGCTTTTTGTTTAAGAAATTGCTATAAATGGAGGTGTAAAGTGCTGGGCATATACATTTCTAAATAGCTAAGGAACTGTGCTTGAAAGAGCATGTAAGAAGGGGCTGGGATCTCCCTTGGCATACTGCTCTTGGCAAAGCACAGATGGAGCTCCATGACTCAGCTTCCTTGTTCTGCTGGAAAGATAGAACAAGTCCTTGGTAGATCCAAAAGTGTTATTCTCCCTGTGCCTAGACAGCTCCAAAGACAAATTCAGTTTGGTGGTACATGCAGTCTTCTGCCCAGACCACAGTCCTCTCTCCCTACCTGCTTACACAGAAGATGGAGTGATGTCAGCATTATGTTGTATAACTGTCAACATTTTTTTCTCATACAGCTACTGCCAAGGTAAAATTGCTACTTATCCATAGGCTAAAACTGTAACTCATAGACCATACAGCTACTGCCAAGGTAAAATTGCTACTTAGGCTAAAACTGTAACTCATAGATCTTCGTGCCCCTTAGACTCCTTAAACTGCTTGCTGAAAATGAAATATGTAGCCTGTGTGGACACAGGCATTTATGACTGACTGGTGATACCAAGTCTTCAGAGAGAAACATTATGCAAGCAGATGGTAGCTGCTTTCAGCTGCCTTTAACCAGGAGACTAAGGGACCAGCTGGAGTCTTTCTAGTGCTTGAAAAGCAAAGGCAGCCACTCACTGACATTTCCCTGAGCCACCCAGTTTCCAGAAAAATGATTTTTAATGTCTGCTCTGCAGTGTAGAGTTCCAGCCAGGAGCTACAGCCCAGCAAGTAGAAAGGGAAGAAGAGGTTTTATCGGCTGGGACTGATACTGATGTTGTCACTGGTGAGAACAGAAGTCGATTGCCACATAGGCATATAAGACGGAGCCATCTAAATGAGGAATTAATTCTTAGCCAGCCAACCCAATAACAATGGTAAAGTGCTGATGGGGTTTCTACACTGAAATGTACGGTAGTTTAAAAGTAGACAGCCTGTGCACCATGAAATCCAAATTTCCCTATTGTAGGGTAGCCTGCTGTTGTTTTCTCAGACTGAAAACTGGAAATCTACCTTGTTATTTTATGTGTTACTCAGGAGTGTCAAAATCTCTCTGATAGTTTAATGCTGTTTGCAAACTATGTTATGCTGCATATAAATGGCTGGTTACAATATGAAAAAAATATATAGAAACTGGAATCGCTTGGAATTAAACCACACAGCTTATTTCAATTATATATTTTTTTTTCCAAAGGCTTTCACCTTTGAATTTAAACAGTCCTCTCTCTTATCCAAGCATCATGTATGGCAGGGCCATCCTAGAAGCAAATCCCAGGCCCTTTCCTTTCTGCTTGCAATTCTTCTAATAACTGCAGGCAGTATTTTGGCTTCTGTTGAAGTACAAATTTTGAAGTAATAGAACGGATAATTTTGGAAAATGGCTGGCTGAAGTTCATATTCATTCACACAAGGGCACTGAGCAGCTATCACTGGTTCAGAAATATTGCCAGCATCCACTTGACTGCTGTCTGGGGAGCAGACTTCTGCTCTACTCTCTTGGAAGCTGTGAAGCAGGAGCTGGAGGATCTCTGCTGCAGTGCTGTGCACTTCTGTAAAGCCTCTCTGTAGTGTGTGCACATCATCACTTGCATAACCAATGCCCAATTGACCACCAGATGGCCTTTGCAGAAGCAAAAAGTTAAGGTCAAGATTTTTATTTCCGATTTGTGGGTAGACACTGTTTCTAGTCCTGCATAATTTGATTCTCTGCGCACCAGCTAATTTCCTAAGGCATAATGTATTTAGATGGGTAGAAAATTGCTTACATTATTCTCAAAGCACTACAAAGGTAAGCAACAGTCCTCAGTATCCTTCTTGCAGAGAGGCAGGATAGAGACATGAATTGTTAACCACACAGGTTTTCCATTCATTCCCAACAGGCATTGCAGGGTTGTGGTGCCTCCGGCTGGCTCAGGAGGGCTTAGTTTGCAACAGAGTGGGTAACATCTGTCTGTTGTACCCACAACATCAGGGAGTGCAGAAAATGCTGCAAAATAGGTTGGAGAAACTGAATGAACAGCAGGGTGGGTATTTCAGCACTGAGTTTTACAGCTGCAGCAGTAGCTAAAGAGTTTCTAACTTAGGTACATCTGCTGTATTCTGTCATTGTGGCTGTGGAGTCACTGTCAGGAAGCTAAACAGTGAGCTGTGCAACTTCCAGCATTGGAAGATGCTGCATCTCAACCTTTACCTCTGGTGTACGTGGAAAATAGGAGTGTATACAGGACTGCACTGGAAGGAGTTACATCTGTTTTCAGGGAACTGGATGCTGAAAAGCATTTCCAAGTGATTCCAGTCCCAGTTAAAAATTGCCCTTCCTGTGCCAAACTGACACAGAGCTCCCACTCCTCCTTCCACAGGTCCCCTCAGGTCTACAGAATCCCAAATCATTCTCTGTTCCCATCTCACTTTTGCTTCTGCTGCAGCTCTCGGCCATCAGTCTGTGTGTGCATATGGTATGTGAGTGTGAAGTACTGCCTCTCACAGCAGTCCCAGCTAGTCTAGATGAATAGCTGTGCTATTTCATCATTCAGTTTTCTCAAGGACTGTTTCCTTCTTTCTCATTCTAAGTGAGGCAAAGGATGCTTATGACTGTGTTTGTTTGCACCCTGTTTGCACGGGGTGATGCTGAGATAGGGACGTGGCATTTCTGGTTATGAAAAAATGAAGATGCCTGGAGTTCCCAGTCCTATCTCCCCCTTGTTTGTCTTTTTCCTCAATGCTGATGGGTTAGCAGTTGCCTTAAAGCCTTTAGAGATTCATAGCAAAGGGTGGACTTGAAAACACACTAAGGAATTAGATTCAATTTTTGTTTTTAAATTAGATGGCTGGAATAGTCTTCATGCCCTCTTCCAGGTTCAAGGAAAAGTCCAACCAAAATACCGATGAATTTTGCCTTTCACCATCAATGGAGATTTACGGAATGCTCTTGTATGTCCTGTGACTGTGAGTTTATTGAAGTAAATCATCACCTATTTCTTGTCATTGCCAGACATATGCCACAAAGTGTGAATGAGTAGGACTGCTTGCAAACTTCTACACCTAGAATCATGGAAGCATTAGGGTTGGAAAAGATCTCCAAGACCAAGTCTTGGACTGAACACCACCTTGTCAATTAGACCACAGCACTAAGTGCCATGTCCAGATGTTTCTTGAACACTTCCAGGGGTGATCAGGTCCCCATTTTGCTGGGCAGTTTCTGCTCCAACACTTAAACACCCTTTCAGGGAAAAAATTCTTTCTGATGTCCAATATGAACCTCCCCTGCTGAAGCTTGAGGCCATTTCCTCTCATCACTGGTTACCTGGGAGAAGAGACCAACCCCCACCTGGCCCCAGTCTCCTCTCAGGTAGTTGTAGAGAGCAATAAGGTCTCCCCTGAGCCTCCTTTTCTCCAGGCTAAAACCCCCAGCTCCCTCAGCTGCTCAGCTCACATAAGTTACTCTCTAGACCCTTCAGTAGCTCCGCTGCCCTTCTCTGGACACACTCCAGCCCCTCAATGTCCCTCTTGTTGTGAGGGGCCCAGAACTGAACACAGGATTCGAGGTGTGGCCTCACCAGTGCCCAGTACGGGGGAACAATCACTGCCCTGGTCCTGCTGGATACACTACTGCTGATACTAGCCAGGATGTCATTGTCCTTCTTGGCCACCTGGGCACAGCTGGCTCGTGTTCAGCTGCTGTCAGCCAGCACTCCCAGGTCCTTTTCCTCTGGGAGGATTTCCAGCCACTCTGTTCCCAGCCTGTAGCACTGCCTGGGGTAGTTGTGACTCAAGTGTAAGACAGGGCACTTTGCCTTATTGAACCACAAACTGTTGGTCTCAGCCCATGGATCCAGCCTGTCCAGATCCCTCTGCAGAGCCTTACTAACCTCCAGCAGATCAACACTCCCACACAGCTTGGTGCTGTCTGTGAACTGACTAAGGATGCTCTCAATCCCTTGTCCAAATCATTGATAAAGATGTTAAACAGAACTGGCCCCAATACTGAGACTTGGGGAAGCCCCCTAGTCACCAGCCACCAACTGGATGTAATCCATTCACCCTCACTCTCTGGTTCCAGCCATTCGGCCAGTTTTTGACTCAGAAAAGAGGGCACCTGTGCAAGCCATGGGCTGCCAGCTCCCCCAGGAAAATGCCATGGGAAACAGTATCAAAGGCTTTTCTGAAATCCAGGTAAATATATCCACAGCCTTTCCCTCATCCACTGGGCAGGTCACCTGGTCACAAAAGGAGATCAGGTTGGACGAGCAGGACCTGATTTTCCTAAACCCATACTGGCTGAGCCCAATCCCCTGGTTGCCCAGTACATGCTGCATGATCACACTCAAGATGATCTGTTCCATAACTTTTCCTGGCACTGAGGTCAAGATAACAGTGCCAGCTCCCCCAGGAAAATGCCATGGGAAACAGTATCAAAGGCTTTTCTGAAATCCAGGTAAATATATCCACAGCCTTTCCCTCATCCACTGGGCAGGTCACCTGGTCACAAAAGGAGATCAGGTTGGACGAGCAGGACCTGATTTTCCTAAACCCATACTGGCTGAGCCCAATCCCCTGGTTGCCCAGTACATGCTGCATGATCACACTCAAGATGATCTGTTCCATAACTTTTCCTGGCACTGAGGTCAAGATAACAGGCCTGTAGTTCCCTAGATCCTTCTGTAACCATTCTTGTAGCTGGGTGTCACATGGCCAACCTCCAGTCATCTGGAACCCCAATGGTTAACCAGGACTGATGATATATGATGGAGAGTGGCTTGTTGAGTTCTTCCATCAGCTTCCTCAGTACCTTCATGTCAATCCCATCTGGCCCCAGAGACTTGTGAGTTTCTAAGTGGCTCAGCAGGTCAAGCAAGGAAGTATGGGTGGTGTTCTCATTGAATATACCCTCCAAAAAAAGTGGGGGCAGAAGGCTATGGAGGAGCTGCCAGTGGACTCCCACAGAACCAGGAAGAGTGCAAGAAATTCTTCTCCCAGAAATACCACTGTCACAGCAAAGGAGAGGGTTGTGGTGCATCTTGCCAGAGAAAGTGTTTTTACACTATTCCTTACCACACAGGTTAAGCTGTCAAACCAAAATCACAACTATTAAATGGATAAAAGTGGGAATCCTGAGCAGAAGCTATTACAATGGCTGAATTCACAGAACAAATCTGCTTAATTCTGTGCCATTGCTAATTGTTGCTTCATAGGGTGCAATCAAGCTTTGGATGAACAAAGCCAAGAGCAGGGAGGGGTCTTAGTTGTATAAGCCAACCATGTGCTTTTTGCTGGGTGGCGGACCAAAACCGTGGGAGATGTTTACATTTTTTTCCAGCTCAACCTGGAGCCCTGTTTTGGCACAAAATCAGGACATACCTCATTCAGCCAGAAAAATTCACCTTTTTGGCCAGCCAGGAAAATTCACCTTTGGTTTCTGACCCACCACAGTTCTCCTCATTTCGTTTCCTTCCCAAAGCCAAGTTTCAATTAGCGTATTAAGGGCAAAGACTCGGGCCCCACATGACAGTGTTTACCTCGGTGTGGAAACCACAGGAGATTGCTGAGCGACCAGGACTGCTAAATAGTTCTTGGGAACTAGTGCAGAAAGAATAATTGAGGAGCAAATGAGGAGTTTGTGTGGAGCCCGTTCACACAGGCATACACAAGCCTTCTCTCAGTTGTAGTAGCTGAAGTTGTGCCTACTAACAAGTCTCAGCTGAAACCGTCGGTTTTATACTTGACACAGGGTGTTTGTGGAGTGTCAAAGAGGTAAAACATGACAGGTTTAGGGGTTTTTTCCTCCCATTTTTAGTGTACTATATGTTTTGTGAAAGCAATCACTTATCAATCTCCATTATGTGATGCTGTTTTAAAACATTCTTAAGCTCCATGAAAGAAATCTCTTTTAATTACATGATCAATTTCTTCCTTTTGCATGCTTTTTTTGCATGCTGCATGCCTTTCTTTCTACCACGTTATCTTCATGGGAGGATAAAGAATAGCTCTATTTACTGTCCTAGGATTACAGTTTCATAAATAAAACATAGAGTGAGAATCACCACGTCTAAATAGGCTTAGCATTATTTTTCTATTTATTTTTTCAGTGGATTATTTTTGTATAATTTATTCACACCCATCTTTCGTGTAGCAGCAGAACAGCTTTAAGCTTCTAACCCTCTTCTCCCCTTCCCCTGCCTGATGAATATTTTCTTAACACAGAAGTTGCTGAATAAAGCTACAGGCCAGGTCATGTATGAAACAGGATCTGAATCTTTTTTTTCTTAACTGGAGATATAAACTTAAAAGTCTATATCTCTCTTTCGTCCTTTGCTTCCCACCGGAAAACATGGGCTAAACGGGGCAGTTGAGGTGGGGAACTGTGCCTTCCCTGAGGCTGAGTTTCTAAGAGGTGTTTTACGGGCTCTGCCAAGAGCATGCTGCTGGCAGGGCTCCACACACCCTTGGCTGTGGGGACAGCTGGGCCATGAGCAACTCCTGGAAGAGTGTCCTTGCTAGACCTTGGTCCCAGCTGTGTAGACAAATGCTTTAGGGAGTGCAGCTTGGAGCCTTCACCTAATTCTAAATCCAGGCTGGTGGTAATCCACTAGAGACACTCCAAGGAGGAATGTCCTCTGAGGAAAAGGGCAACAGCTAGCTCCCATCTCACCAAATCAAACTGAAAAGGCCCAACGAGCACATGCCTCTGCCTTTCACACTGCAGGTCACCTCCTGAAAGGGCATATTGGGCCTCAGACTCCCCCCTGAGCTTTGTGCAAGAACCAGGCTCAAGGGGCTGCTGGGAGATGCCTCGAGTGTTTGCTAAGGTGACACCTGTGAGAGCTGCCTTTGAGCAGAAGTACCAGTTTGACTGTTTAGGGGGGATTAGTTTCAGAGAGAGAAATACAGATGCAATTGGGATACTGCTACTTCCAGGGGTAGGTGGCAACTGAGAGAAGTCTTGAGGGCACCTACCAGATACATGGAGCCATCAGTGATAGACAGTCTCACTGTGTTCCCAGAGAGGTCTGGGACACATTAGACAAAAACTTTGTTAAAATATCCATTAAAATGAGAGAAATAAACTATTTTGCTTTCTCAACGGCCAGGAGTTTTAAATGAGCTGGTTGAGGACCTCAATATTTCTAGGATGAATTTTAAATAACTATTTAGAGACAGAGGCATCTTGAGCTCTGTGCCAATGTTTACAATCAGAAGATGGCATGATTCAGATGCTTTCCCCTGCTATTTCTCATTCTGACATTCATTCTGGGTAAAATATTTTAAATGGGATTCAATAATAAAATAGAGGAGAGAATTAATGAGCTTATAATTATTACTTGCTATTTATTAAAGAGCTTAAATGGATGCTTTCATATTTGAAATAGATTGCTAGATAAAGATAGGATAAATTTGGCTAGCATTGGGGGATATAATGTGCTCAGACATCTGTTAAGAGTTTGATTAGATCTTACATAATATTTTGATAATAAATAAGGCTGCCACAAAATTACCATAGCACATCTTAAAAAATAAGATGGGTCACAAGTCTTCAGTACCTACAAGTAGGTAACCATGAGCAAGCATATGTGCTTCCAGCGTGGTCAGCTGGTGGCTGCTTCTTGATCATTGACTAACTGCCAGAAACCAAAGAAGTGCACAATGGCAGCAGTGTTGGGCTTAAAATCCAGACAGGACAACGTGGTTCTCTGAATAAACTGAGAATAAGCTAAACAAAGTAAGGCTTAAACTGAAGTTTATTACTCAAATACATGGTCTGGGTGCAATTTGTAATAAAAATGAGGGGAGGAAATCTTCCCGCGTCCCAAAAAGCAGCATCTCTGTAAAGGATGGGAAGCGTAATTTGAGCTGCTAGGGTAATAAGCTTCTCCTGGACAGGGTAGTGTCTAATGCAGTCCTTGGATGTATAAACAGAGGTATCTCAAATAGCAGTGGAGCGATGATATTTGTGTTTGGCACTGGAGAAAGCACTAATGGAATCTGTGTCCAGTTCTGTCATTTGAGAAGGATATTGGCAAACTGAAATGGGTTCAGAGAAGAATTAGAGAACAATTAAGAAGGTGGAAAATATGTATTATGGGCAGAAAACCCAAGACCTAGGAGCTAATTTGTATTTCATAAAAAGAAAGTTAAAGCGTGACTAATTTGCAGTCCATGAGTTGATTTGGTGATGGCTTCCTGCAGCCTCGAAGCCAGAAGAATGGGACTAGAAACATGGCACAGGATCTAACAGTAAGGCTCTCATTAAAAGTTATGGCAGCAATTGTAAAACTTTTTTTTCTTGTTTTGCAGCTACACTTTAATGAGAGTCAGCACGGGGGAGTGCTGCTCAAGAATCATCCCCATTGGCCTCGGGAGCCACGAATCTAAGAAAACTACCACGAGTATCTCAACCAATAGGTGAGTTAAAATTGCCTGGTCATCCACAGAGCCATAAATACAAGCATGAGGTCAGGGTCTTACCTAAAACCAAATGCTTTGAACATTGAGAAAATTGTTCTAGACTGCTCACATGTACATAGAAAACAGACACCTTACAGCACACTGGCTGTCAAGAGAGATGTAAGAAAGTTCCTGTGTTTGAGATTGAAATGAAAAAGGAATACAATACTGCAAGTGAAAAGGGTTGGTTGGGCAAATAACGTGTGTAAGGCATGGAGCAACCAGAGCAGCAGAGAAGGCAAGTAACTCCCTGCCATTCAAGGACGTCTGAGAAGAGTGGGGTTTTATACAAACACACGAGAGTGAAATTAATCCTAAAAGGAAAATGGATGAGGTAGGGATTTGTGTTAGGCTCAGTTTTTATGCAGGTGTTCTCATTAATGTGAGAGTAAGGGAAACTGCAGATGATGTGAAAGTATAAGTAACTGCCCTGGAGGAAATATAAAAGAAGATACAAAAAAAAGCTGTAGAGGATAATAACACAGGCACAGAATAACAGTGTGAGATTCGGAGTGAAAATATGCAAATTAACTCATTGAGGCAGAGGAAAAGATGGAACTAATCCAAAGGAAGGGAGAATTGTACAAAGCAGCTATGCTGAAAGATAAGATATGTGCAAAGATGGAAATACAGAGCCAGTGAAATGAGTCTGAAGTGCGATATGGTAGCTTAAAAGATGGCATTAGTTCTGAATTTCACATGTAAAAGCACAAGCTCAGAGTCTAGACCTGTAGGAAGGTACGCTGCCAGGCCCCAGGCACAGCATGAGGCGAAGATGTCCTCCTAATATCCTGTTTTCTTGGGAGGAAAAACACCATGATGTGAGTTGAAATATCAATAATACAAGGTAATTTTGGAAATTAGTTCAAGCAGGATCCAGATATGGGTCAAAGTATATTTGGATCAGAATTTAGCTGAGGCATTTTGATATTTGACAGGCTCTGGCCAAACTCCTGTTTGCTCATTGAAAATTGATGCAGATTGGATTGAGGCACATTGTCCAGGAAGCTACAGGCTAAAACTTGGAGAAAATTAGTTCTGAAACTGATCTGAAAATCTGTGTCTTCCTTGGTTGTCTAGGGATTTCCCTAGAAAACTTCTAACAACATTTTCACCATCTTAGATACAGCATTTGTACAACTGTACCATAAAGAAAAATGTTTCAGAGGCAAGGAGATGGATTAGATGACCCACTGGGTTTTTTCCACCTTTGTGATGACTTTATGAAAGCACTTTGTCAGCTCTTCACTAACTACTGTGTACTTAGCTCTGATATCTCCTGTCAGACTATGGTTTGGGAAGTTAGATTTAGCTATAAATTCCAATCTGTATCTCTCTGAAATCTAAAAATAGGATAGTTGAGAATGTATGGGCTGAATTATGGATCAAATGTGTCACTGCAGAAACCAAGGACAAAATGTGTGACATTAAACTGATGTAAAAGAAAAACTGTTGACTATTTCTGTACTCATGGAGTACATTTTTCATGCACAGAGCTCTGTGAAGACATTAGCTAATTAATCTTCACAGAATGTCAGGGGACCATTACTCACACTTCCATTTTATAGGCAAAAGAGAAAGTTTAGAGAATCTTTCCATCTTACAACTGGAATTAGGAATATGAATATCTTGCCCATTGCCCCATGCTGAAGTCTCCAGTCCATACTGCCACCTAATGCCTGTCTAATACATGTGAGAAAATGCAGCTTTGAAAAAACAAATTAAGTAGACATTTTCAAACTATTCACAATGTTTAATAATTAAAAAAATTATATGATACATAAATTGACTCAAGGGAGGGAAAAGCAGGAGAATGTGTGATATGAGGTTGATGGTAACTGCACAGAGAAGCATTGTTTCCTCCTGTGAGAGGCTGCAGGCAGACTTCCTGTGCTGGTTTGGTACAAATGTGATCTGCAGCAGCACAGGCACAGCTTCTGAACATCACTAATGTGTCACTCTGATAACTCCTGGCTGGGGCCAGCAGTGACTGGAAGGAGTTTCCTCATCACTTAGGGGGCTTCAGGATTGATATTCCCCACCATTGCTGAGGCAAGCATTGGTGAATGAGCTCCACCTTTCTGGTAGAGAGGGAAACTAGGCCAGCCTGTGATTGCAAGTCTTCTCAGAGACCTCAGGAGCCCAGGAATCCCAAGCCGTCATTTGTGATTACAGCAGCTGCTCTGCCCTACATAGTGATGAGGCCAAAACTTGTCATGGGACCACAACGCCGAATTGCTGCTCCCTCCATAGCAGTAACTTCTACCGCATCATCGGTCACAATTTCATCAGTTTTCAGATCTGCCACAAACAGTTACAGTAGCTATTATTCACAGATCCATCCCCAGCACAGTAACATTCATAGCCACACAGGCCTCTGTGTGCTGCCCCTGGATAGTTGGCAGCTGCTGAGGCACACACAGACACGTCCGCACTGGCGCTGGACCAGGGGCACACAGTTTACACAGCCATCAACTGCGAGATGCAGGCATCCTTAAAACAGAAAGAGGTGCCACACTTGTTGCACTCAGATAACATTCCTGATGTACCTACACTCTAGACTTGCTAGCAAAACATGCTTGTAACTGCAGCATGCAATTAGCCATTGCCCAGAGGCAGTGCAAAGCAATTGTAACTCTTTTTTCTTAAATTCTCTAACAGAATATTCCATTAACAGTAATATTTGCATGGTCTTGCTACTCACTGAGCAATTTTCCTGTAACTATTAGGTTTAGTACTGGTTTAATAAACCCTGATATTTTATTGTCCCAGCAGTGCTGACAGCATTGCCACTGGAAGAAAATAACACGGGAGAATGAACTTACATTGTCATCTTGTTGCCATTGTTATAGAGGTGAAATTCTGTTTTGCTGTGGTTGAATAACCTTTACATTGGGGAAAAAAATCAGGCCTATACAAGTACTCTGTGTTTTGATATACAGTATATTGAATGTAGGGGGGTTGCTGGCAAGCAAGGGAAGCATTCATGGTGAAAGCCAAGCTTTTTCCATTGGAGAACATTTCTGACCATCACTCAGAAATTCCTTATTAATGTAATGAGTGACTTGTCCAAAGCTACAAACCTGTGCACAGAAACGTAATTCTATGCCCTTGAGGATTTGGAGATTACACAGTTTGGTTTTGTCCTAATTCAAGTGGAAAACCAAAATGTTTTGAGTCCTTTATATCAGGACTTGAAGGCATCCTTACTCTTGATAATGTTGACTGCATAGCAGACATTACTAGAGCCTTCAGTCCTAAAAGTACCCGAAATTTTTGCCTGCCAGAGATCTGTACACCAGGCAAACTAGCTTACCTGGCATATTTTCCATTTGAAGAGAGCTGCCAGCTGACTGGGAAATGGGACAGGCAAGAAACCTGCTGAAGAGACCTTGTTTGTTTTCTTTCTTTCTGGCACAGACACACATTTACAAAGCATTTCAGGTTCAGTTAATTCAGCAACTTGTAGTGAAAAGAGAGTTTTCTCCGTTCTGCCCTCCCCACAGCAGTTCTAATCTTACCACAAGATGGCTAAAATTACTAAATATTAACTTTTATTAGAAACTGTCAAAGAGAAAAATTCACAGCCTAATTTTTAAAAGGTAATGACTGCAAAGTTTCCCACTGGAGTGCACATACTTGAAGAAATTAGGTTATTTTCCTGTTTCAGTATCTTTCAAAATAGGCCAAATTCAGCTTGGGAGGAAGTAATTGTATTTATTACAGGAGAACTCAGTTTTCTGGGAAGTCAGTGGTTTTTTTTTTCCAGGAAAGCTTCTGTTGTTGTTATTATTATTGGCGGTGGTGTTGTTTCTTGTAATTCTGTATGGCAGTCCCACTATGCTATGTAATGTAAAAGAAAAAATACCCCCTACGTCAAAGAAGGTAGATCCCAGGAAGACAAGAGCAAAGCAAGGAAAA
>NW_008238448.1:3589533-3604675 GCF_000691975.1 Corvus brachyrhynchos | reverse complement strand
CTTTATTTTTTCTTACCAGTCATCTTCTAACTTTCCCCCACTGCCACTCAAGTTTAAAAAGCAAATGTTTTTGATGGCACCCACCCCCATCTCAGAGCACCACAGTGTCAGTGCTCTGTGCCAGGTTTCCAAGTGCATTCCCAAGCAGCCAATTAAAGCAGACAAGATAGGTACTAAAGGAAAAAATAAATATTCGTCAGCTGCCACCTTGTTATGGAATGCAAGAGCCTGTCTCCTGTCAGAATCACTGGAAGGTTTTTGCAAATGCATAAGTGCATAAATTGTGTCTGGGAGATTGCAGCTCCCACTGCTCCCAGAGAAGTGCATCTTGTTAGCTTGCTTTTTAGATTTAATAATGAAAGGCATAAGTAAGGATTGTGCAAAATTCAGACATACTGAATCTAGAACATGGACTTTTGCAATATTAATTCTCCACGTTTCTTAGCAGATATCCTCCTTTGCCAAACATTTCCATTCTGCTGTTTACTAGACATAGGACAGGCTGAATTCAGGAAGAAGCAAATCCTGGTTTTGCCTAGAAGTGCAGACACAATTTCTTGCCTGCACAGTCAGGCACATGCAGTAGCCGCTCAAATGTTCAGACTTAGTATGTTAAGAAACACAGAATTGTCCTTCAGAAGAATAATATCTTATGCCTATGAGGCAGCAGACATCAATTAGAGTATTTATCATGGATCAGCCATAATTAGTATAAGGGGCACATGCTAGGCTTCCGCATTTTATTGCCAAAGTTATGTGGATACTGTATTTGTATAACAGGAATGCTGTACTTTTCATTTTGTTGTTGTTGCTAAAACTGGTCCATTACAGGGTTATTTGTACTGAAATAGCAACTGTGGGGAGTAGACCTCCCCTCTTCCCTTTGAGCAGATGGTGGGACAGAGGACATTTTGGATTGTGATTTCCACCTTTAATTGCTGCTGTTTTGTCCTTAGAGGTAAGTTAGATAGAATATGTATTTCTGAGCCTGATAAAAGAAGCTGAGATCAAAGGGTTGATCTTTTTCTTCTTAGTGGCATTGCTGTAACTAACTAAATTACTTGGGAATGCAAAGATAATGAATACAGAAAATGGATTGGAAATGTTACCAGTATACCTTAATGAAATTAAAATTTTAAAAAAGCATTTCAGCAACACACTGATTGTCCCTTACAAAGTCACACATAACAGTTAGTACACAGTGCAAAGTACAGGAGGAGGAAGGGCCTACCACAGTGACCAGCTGCCATTAAATAATAAGACCTAATGACTGAAGGTTTTGTTCTTTACCTCACCTTTGATGAGCCTTGATATTCTCTGTGAAGTTACTTATGAAACTTTAGGTTTCTCAGGTCAGTTTAGGGGACAACAGGAGTGAAAATCTTGCCATTGTAAGTCATTGGTTTAAATATAATCCCAGTTGCTAGTGGCCAGAATTCATCACTGTGTGACAGCTGCCTGCTGGCACACATGGCCAATGCTGGCATCCAGGCTCTGGTGAGATAAATGTCCAGGTCCCAGAGATCACCATGACTGCCTTTACTTGAATTTGCAAGGAAGGGTTGTAGCTGGAAATTGATCTGCATTTCCACTTCTGGAGGCCAGCATGATCGTGCTGCTTTTGATAATTCTTTTCCAGAGCCAGATGATTTGCCTTCAGTCCTATCTGAGGCTCTCAAACACACCTTAATGCCTTGCTGAAGGGGAATGGCTCATGCAATAGAAAAGCACGTTTTCCCACACACCCTTTGCACTCTCTGACTCCGCACAAACATAACCCTTACGGAACGAGTACCCTGTAACAATAGGAATAAAACAGTACCTCAACTCAGTCAGTTCCCAGGTGTGTTCATGCAGCCCTTAGAAGCCTGGCACCTTTGGCAGTAAAACCCTGGTTCATAAAATCTGAGTTGCCATTTTTCTGATGGAGCTGAGAAAGTTGTTGGCATCCAAGCTGCACAGAACACCACCTTATTGTTCTGCTTGTCAACTACGATGCCGGGATCATTGCCTGCACGCTTCAGTGCACATCTCACAAATTACAGCTGTACCTGTGTGCGGGTTCAATTAGGTTCGTTTGTGTACAGCGGAGCTGAGACATTTCAGTGCTGGCTCTGGCAGTGCCTATTCCCAACACTCTGACGTGAAAAGAAAGAATAAAAGGGCTCCTTTTCACAAAAGAGAGCAGAAAAACCAGAAAGGAAACCTATGGCCACACTGGTCAGTGCTTCCCATTTTATTATCTACGGTGCAGGCTGAAAGATCCAGAGTAGTAGCAGGGGCCTGAGACACACACAGGCAACTGGGAAAGCAGGAAAGGAGCACCAGTGATACTGTGGGGAACCCAGGCCAGACCTTTAGGGCCAGAGTGAGGTTGGGAATAGAACCAATAAGCTTGAAGTTGATTTATAACTGTCTGTCTGGGGTTTTTTTCTTCCCCCCTCTCCCCCATCAAATTAAAGAATGGGACAACAAATTAATATTTCTCTAGTGCTCTGAGGCCTTTAATTTTACTCATAAGCTGAAAAAGCAATTAAAAAACCCCTTTAGGTTTCAAAGGCGTTGACATGAAATTTTGGCTTATCCTAAAATATGTTATCAGGGGCAGAGGGAAACATAGGTTCCAACTTAATTCAGCTGAATTAATGTGTGATCACTTGAGACTGAAATCTCTATTACACTTAGCTGCATTTGCTAACAAAGCTTAATCCAGTCTTGCTTTTTCTTTTTTGTTTAATAATTAAAGTTTATGGTACAACTATGCTCATGCTGTAACCTAGATAGTTCCCAATTGTGGATGTCTGGCTATAATGCTATTTCCCCTCTTTATTTTTTTATTTCTTACTATTTAAATGAAAATAATTTCTGATCTGAAATAGTTTTAGATATTGAAGAAAAGGTGCTATAAAAATGACATATTGTATGTTTGAAGATTTGATTTCAGTAAATACACATGGGTTTGGACAAATTAAACAAATCTTGCCAGAAGATCCATGAAATATTTTTATCAAGGTGGTGAGAGATGCTTATCATTTATAGAGTAGGATTTGCCCTTAAAATGTCTTCTGCAGTCAAGGTCCTTATGTCACCTGTATTTATGAAATATTTGAATAAAGGAGATATCAACCAGTTCCTTAATATCTGACTGAGGTGACCATTTGTCAGCCGGGCTCTGAAAATGTGAAGGTAGTGAAGAAACAGGTGTTGGAGCAAGGAGGTGATTATTATGGCCAGCAGGAGGACAGGGGCTACAGATGTGCTAGAAAAGCCTGAAACCTGCATTTTCATCATCATGCTTTGTACTTTGATTCAGTCTTCCCTGCAGCTTGAGCTACAACACAGCTTTTTGTAGAGACAGTTTGTTCTGCTAGAAAAAGAGGGTGGTGACCTTCAGGCTGGAATTACAGATGAATGCCTTTGGAAAGGCAGCAGGAAAACTGTCCTTAGTTTCAGCTGTCAAAAATAAAAGGCCTGTCTATGTCAGTCATGATATATGTAGGCACACACAATTCTGAATTAATCTCTGGCCTTACTTCAGTGTTATAAACAGGTTACAATATACAAAATGCTATTTTGTTGCATGTTACATTGCAATTTACGAAATACCTAGGAGATATTTTACATCGAAGGTTAATGTTGTTTACCTTTAATAATGTGTATGGTAAAGAAAGGTGCACAGTAGTTCAAAACACAGGCATAAAAAACAAATTTATTGTTTCATTATTTCTATACAAAAAATCAGTGGTGACAAAGTTGAATGAATATAATTATCTAACACTCTCCCAAAAAATAATTCCCCTTCTACTTCAGTTTCCTTTCTCTCCACACTTCCTAGACCCTCAGTAGTTTTTTGTCCCTGCTATTTTTCTTCTAGCTCAAAGCATGGCTTCCCTGCAGAGAAAGCAGATGAAAGGAGTTTTGCCATTGATTTCAAAAGGGACTCAATTTGACTCCAGATCGTCTTCCTGGCCATCACAACAAAAGAGTAAGGGCTGAAACACAAAGTCTAGGAGCTTTTATGGAAATTCAGGGCTTTATTCTGAATGCACTCAGGTGCAGCATTTCACAGGAAATTTCCAAAGGTTCAGCGAGATGATAGAAATCACAAGTACAGTCTCACAGCCAGTCTGACCACTTTGCCTGAGACTGAAAATCATGAGGATCTCCTTTGAGCAGTGCTGATCCCAACAGGTGCATCGGGCCTTTGAGGTTAAATGTAGCCTGCATGAAAGGCAGTCATTAATGTCACTGGAGTTATAGCAAGGATGTATTTATGCTGAGAAAAATCTGTGGTGTAGAAGTACAAAATGCCAAGCTCAGTTGAAAGGTTTTGGGGCATGTGTGTGCAGATGGGTAGAAAGATGTGATTTCTTTCTGCTCTGTTTGGTATTTGGTTTTTTATTTTATTGAATTTTTGGAGTAGTAATTTATTCTATGCAGCGTGTAGTGCTATTTGTCATCTTTATTCCCTCAACTATCCCAAAACCAAGGCTTACTAGTTCTGGGTGACATGTTTCAGGTCACTAAATTGGGAAATGAAATGAAACTGGAAAGCCTGTAGAAGTAAACCACCAGGAAAAACTTCTAAAGGACTGATATTATCAGAGAACTGAAGAACAAATATGGAAAAAATATGTCTGTGTTTCCTACTTATCTGAGCAAAAGAGTGACTGTGACCTACGCAAGTTGTGGAAAGGACAAGGTCTGTTCGTCTAGACCCCAACCACAACATGGACACTTTCTTCAGGGCTCCTGAGGGGACACTTGAGCCTGTCCACAGCAAGTCAGTCTGGGAGCTTTCATTTACAGATGCCAGAATGCCAGCAGTATGGGAGGGTTTTCCAGCTGCACTCTGCAATTGGTTTGAAATCTCTCCCGTCACTACGCATAGACCACGGTAACTGTGTGTGTGCATGAACATTAGCTTTGTTGGGGCACAATCTCCCCACCAAGGAGTCTCCCCTCAAAAATGCCTAACTGTTCTAAGGTAAAATTCAAGGTGAACCCACAACCCTTCTTGAATGTGAGAGCAGAAACTATCCCCAAAATGCTGATCACAGGTGTCAAGGACACCTCAGAAAGAATAACACACATTTTATTATTTGTTTTGATCTCTCAGGGGTCTTTGCAAAACAATTTAATGAAAACATTATTTGGGATGTTTGCACTGGATTTGGAGGTGATACAGAGTCCTTCTCTACATTGCTGTCAGCAGAGTAAAAAGCTGTGATGGAATTCATAGTAGACTTGAACCAGCTGATGTCAACTGCCCTACCTCCACTGACTTCCACACAGTTAAGTGGTTGACCCTCAGTAAAAATCTGCCCCAGTAATTCTGGTCCTTCCCCAGATCTGTCTCTTATTAGCAAATGAGTTTCATGAAGTACCTTCATCCATCTTGTGCCCCTGTTCCTGTCTTATATTTTCCAGAGTAAGACATCCTTCACTAGAATACATTTCACTAGCTAAATTCCCCTAAGGTTTATAAATAATAAGTTGCATAAGCACAGCATCTTATTTGCTGTATCTGCTTCATTTAGCTCCATATGAGTTGTATTTCCCTGCATGGAAACAGCAGGAAGTAGCCTGCAAGTACCTAACAATACTCAGGACAGTACAAAAGATGGTACAGAGTAATGAACTCAGCACAGCTCAAACATCCAGTGAAGCTGTGACAAAAGCCTCTCACAGACCACAACTTAGAGATCCAACCTCCAAATTACCTCTCGGTGCAAGAGTCTTGATTCTCCCTGCTAAATAAAGGAGGAAGCAACACTAAAAACTAGTTCAGCAGCTGGACCCACTTATCAACGTTTCTCAGTCCTAAGGCTGGTACTTGCCATCCCTCTATTCAGTGCTTGGCACTGGGGAAGAAAGCCTGCTAACAGGCTGGAAATTGCTGTATAGATTGCAGGAATTAATTAAACTCCCACTGGAGCAGAGAGGAACCAATGGTGAGAGCTTTTGTGTTCTGCACCTAAAATTTACCTGGGAGCAGAACACCAGAGCTCAGGTGCCTGGCCCTGGGGTTTATTCAGTGTCTATCCCAAACCCAACAGTGACACCATTGCAACCAACGGGGCCTTAAAACCGGGGGGAGAACTGCTATTGGCCCCATCCCTTCAATCAGCAGCCTGGAGAAGCCCTCAGGGGCACATGCTGCAGGGAGGGGGGCTGTGGAGGGCTTACGTGAGTTTTAGCACTGACTGGCCCCTTTGCCCAAGCCCTGTTTTGGGTCTGGTCGTTACCCAGCAGCGTCCAAAACGCAGGCTCCAGCAGAGGGCACAGCCACCCAGCAGAAGCGGGGAGCTGGGCCACCGGCAGAGGCAGCAACAGCAGCAGGTTGTTCCTGGGAGCAGAGATCACAGAATCACAGAATCACAGAATCACAGAATCTGCTGAGCTGGGAGAGACCCACAAGGATCCTCGAGACCAGCTCCCAGCCCTGCACGGGGCCATCCCCAAGACTCACACCATGTGCCCAAGAGGACTCTCGAAATGCTTCTTGAACTCTGTCAGGCTTGGTGCTGTGACCGCTTCCCTGGGGAGCTGTTCCGACGCACAACCACCCTCTGGGTGAAGAATGCTTTCCTAATAGACAACCTAAACCTCCCTTACACAGCTTCAGGCCATTCCCATTCAGGTCCTGTCACTGGTCACAACAGAGGAGAGATCAATGCCTGCCCCTCCTCTTCCCCTCATGAGGAAGCTGTAATTGCAATGAGGTCTCCCCTCAGTCTCCTCTTCTCCAGACTGAACAGACCAAGTGACCTCAGCCGCTCCTCCTAAGGCTTCTCCTGAAGGTCCCTCCCCATCTTCATTGCCCTCCTTTGGACACTCTCTAACAGCTCAATGTTTTTTTTATACTGTGGCACCCAGACCTGCCCCCAGCACTGGAGGGGAGCTGCCCCAGAGCAGAGGAGAGCAGAGTGGGACAATCCCCTCCCCTGCCCGGCTGGCGATGCTGTGCCTGATGCCCCCCAGGGCACACTTGGCCCTCCTGGCTGCCAGGGCACTGCTGGCTCATGTTCAGCTTGCCATGGACCAGGACCCGCAGGGCCCTTTCTGCAGCGCTGCTCTCCAGCCTCTTGTTCCACAGTCTGTATGTACATCCCAGGTGCCAAATCCAGCACTTTCCCTTGTTGAACTTCATATGGTTGGTGATGTCTCAACACTCAGCAGAGCTGGCTCCTGCTGACCCTAGATGCACCCTAAGAGGAGTTGGGGTCCTCTTTTAAAAACACCCTGGTCCCTGCCACTTTCAAGGGAGGCACAGCATCTGCTTTTAGCACCAGAGCATGTGAGCACCTAGTCTGGGCAGGTGAAAGGAAGGTAGCACAGCCAGAACATTGCTTTTGGTTTGTTTTGTGGTTTGTTTTTTTTTTTTTTTGCAATGTTATGTTTGATCTTATTTTGGATATGTACATCAGGCAGGCTTGCTGAACTGGCAGCTGAAGTTTACTATTTCTTCCCACTAAACTCAGGTACTAGATTCAGAGGTAACTGATACAAGGTCAAGACTTATGACAGATAAGATTTTGGCCCTCATTCTCTCTTTGTAAAAACCTTCCACTAATTTGGGAGTTAACTGGTTAGCAAGGTGATTGCCTTGCAAGAAACAAAAAACCCACCAGCTCTAACCTCTAACTAGCTTTTCTGCCTAGTTCAACAGTGAGCCAGGGGCCTGAGGTGAAGTAGGGCATGGAGGCCCCTCCTCTCCCAAGCTGGGACAGGTCTGCTTCCTTTCCCCTCTATTAGCCTGTGCAGAGGGAAAAAAAAGCAGAGGGAGGGCATTCTTCCTTTTCAGCCAACAGGTGCAGAGAAAGTGATATACGTCCTTCAGGGACTTACAAATCAGGAGATGTACCTTCTTCATGCAAGGGAGAGCTCAAGGACCCCTTCTTCCTGTGATGCCTCCCAGTGTTCAGTTTAGCTCTGTGTTCTCTCCCCAGTCAGGGCTCTCTCTCTGCAGCATGATCAAAAGCACACTTGAGTTTTCTGTTTGTCTCAGTAGCGTATCATGGCAAGTGCAATTGTCATATTGTACAACATGACAGCAATTAACACCTAGCTACAGCACTATGGCATCTAGATCTTTCTTCACTGATGACCACAAATCACAGACAAGCATTTACACTATGAACAGTATGAACAGGGTACATTTTCATTATGAGGATGACGTATGTAACAGATAAGCAACATAAAAATTATGCTTTGCATGTAAAATAACACTTTCCTTCTAAGGCTCTCCCTACTTAGAAAACTCAATAATGAATTTAGCCTTCTATGTCAGCTGTGATGGGAGAGCTTTGCTCTTTAGAGAGAAAATGAAGCAGAGCAGTGACTTGTCAGAAGCATCTTGGAAACTCTGCTATTGACCCATTTAGGCTTAACGAATAAGACCCTTTAAGTTCACAGTTTTGGGGTATAACCATAAATTGTGTTTATGCATGCCTGCTTCTGGGGCCTGACTGAAGCCTAACAAATATTCTGTTGATTCCTGTAATAAAGAATCAGCACTTTGACCTTCAGAGACCATGCCATGACACAAGTTATACACATAAGAAGCAAGTGATGAAATTTCCTGTCTTCTGGGTGTTGATTTGAACAGATGAGGGGGCTCAGATAGGAAATACATTGATTTGCTGTCCTTCCTAAGCAAGTTAGTAAGGAGCCTCATATGGAAATGCAGAGAATCTTCCTCTGGTCAGGTCCTCGTGCTGATCAGTGCTCATATCTGACCTATGCATATTCAAATCTTCATCCAGTAGTCATACAAGCATGCTGGAAAATTCATCTCTCTTCTTTCGACTGTCCTGGAAAAGGGAGAGAGAAATGACTGGGAAAAGGATCTTGGGATCAAAGACAGCGGTATATTTCTGTATCTTCCTATGGGAAGGCAATTCTTATCTCTGGAAAGATCTTTCCTGATATCTGTAGTTTAAAAAATGATTTTAAAAGCCCCCATAGTTCCAGATTTTATCACTGTTTTTTCATATTCAATATTACCTAAACTGATATATTAATGTCCTACCTTATGTCCATGTGACAACTTACGTATGGCCCTCGTACCGGAACTCTGAAACCGCTCATTTCCAGTTGGGAGCCAAACTTTAAACAGAGCCCTCAGCCACACTGAGCACGAGTTAACTAAGCTGAGCCAACCTGAACCTACCCCTTTCTGATCAGAATAGTTGGCCCAGGGCTACTCTATTTCAAGCACTCTGCTTCTCTGAGTGAGCAGTTGTTTCTGCTGTAAGCTTGCAATGCTGCAGGCTTATCCTTGGACAACACCTGGCTGTAGCAATATGCATTTTCCAGTTTACAGATTGGTAGATAGATGACCACTGAAGCAGTAAAACAAGATTAAAACAAGCAGATAGCTGAAACTGAGGAACAACCTGTCTATTCAGTAATATATAAAACCCAAAGAGAACTGGCATGTCACACTTAAGCACCCTTGCCATACTTAGCACGTGGTCTTTCTTCCCTGCCCCTGGAGATGTTTGAAGAATTGGCCACTACAACTTGCTGGCTCACCTAGCCCCTTTGAGAGAATGCAAGGGAGCATCCCAATTCCAGCTGCACCACCAAGCACACTATTCACCCTTTCTATGAGTCAGACCTGACCTTTCAGGGAGCCAACACAATTCACTGCAGGCTAGTTACCTTTTTTTTTAAGATTAGTTACCCACCCACTCTAGTGAGCTGCATAAGCTGATGGGGAGTGCCAGGGGTGCAGAAGCAGGGGGAATGCATGACCAATGGGAGAACAAGGAGCAGAAACTCCCCTTCTGTAGCAACCAGGCTGGCTCAGCCCTTCCACCCAGGCAGTCTCTTCCTGCCAGTGTGGCAATCGGTTGGAGTGCAGAGAGCAAGATGACCTGTTATTTTGGAACACTCCTCAAATAGCATTCATCCTCCAAAGGTTTGGGGGAATGCAAACAGTTTGAGGCACACAGGCATGGTTATGTACCCAACCGCAGGTGACTGCTTCCACAGGTAGGTAGGCTAGGGTATGCAGCACATTTCTAGGGCTGGTACAGAGGGCATGGGATTTAGGGGAACAGCTGCTGGAGGCCAAGAAGAATACTGGAGGACATCTTAAACAGCAGTACCAGACACCAATCTCTCTGAAAATGAGTTGAGACTGAAGCAACTAATATTAAGGGTCCTCAGCCATGACATAACATAGCTCCAGCTACACTGATGAAACTGCTGGCATATAGGATAATCCAATACTTGAGCAGCAGGGGCAGAGCCTGCCCATAGACTTCCCTATACCTCTGAAATGGTGACAGCAGATTTAACATACAGCTGGGTATGAAAACTTACCCTCGACCCCACCAACTTCCTACAAAAATCCTTGTAGTTTTATTATCATTATAATTTGTCCTTCTTTCTGCATGTATTCCATCTAATGCTATCACAGACCACTTTTTTATGCCAACAAAAAGCACTTATGAAGCCAAAAAATACATGTGCAGAAGACGTTCAAAGATATGTTTAAAAATTAAAAGCAGCCCTTTAAAAACAGCTTATCTGTGCAACTGTTTCTATAAAATATTTCTTTCTTGTACTTTAAAGTGCATGCATCTCTAAAATGCAAAGTAAAGTTCTTTTATATACTATTTTTGCACAGATTCCAGATGGCACAGAGCAAGTGACTGCTATTGAGAAATAAAGGTTTTGAAGGAGGTGACTATAAAGATTTCTTCATCTTTTGCACCCCCTTCCTCATTGACTGCAGGGTTTAGTCCAACTGATGAAGTGAAAGAACAAGAGAAAAGCTCAGCAATCATTTCCCATTTTCAGTCTTGAAGAATCAGCCTAAGCATTATTTGAGGCACCGTTACTTTTCTGATAAATCCTTAAAAGTGAATACAATAAAATATTTGTATGGTTAAATATCTCATTATTATATGGAAGAGCGAGACCTTCTTTTTTACTCTTTCTCATCAGTGAGACTTTGTGCATACCTGTATGATCTCATCAGCAGCAGGA
This sequence comes from Corvus brachyrhynchos, assembly GCF_000691975.1. Classification (NCBI taxonomy): domain Eukaryota; kingdom Metazoa; phylum Chordata; class Aves; order Passeriformes; family Corvidae; genus Corvus; species Corvus brachyrhynchos. The sequence continues at coordinate 3,593,671 of NW_008238448.1, read as the reverse complement.
AGATTATGCAGCATAACTATGACTTAGTCCTGTCCTTCATTTTAATAATCTCTACATGGCACTTGTGTAGCACATTCACATTTGATCTAAAAACAGTAGTAAGTAATCATAACCCCAACAGTTATGCAATAATTAACAGGCATTAATCCTATTCCTGTTATGAAGGAGCCCAAGTGATAATTTTCATCTTCAAATAGGCAGCAAGTGGGCGCCGTTTCCAAATCCCGTTGCTGACTCCATTACCTCAGACAGCAAGTGTGCCACCACATCTAGTCCCTGCTGAGACCAGGAGGTCTTTCCAGAGGCACTGCAAGATACAGCACAAAACCCTGCAGCACAATCACAATCTGTTTGTACTGCAAGCTGAAACAGTTGGGATGGAGCCCATAAGCCATTTGGCAATGCCACTGTTGCGTTATCAGGGGTTTTTACAGAAGGAAGTGAACTGATTTGTTCAGGAGTGATAGTGATATCAGTTGTGCTGGCTCTGGAAGCAGTTAAACCTGCACAGAGCAGAAGCAGGTGAAGAGTCCAGGCCTGCTTGATGACACTTTCCTAATCACAGTTGGCAGGCAATCTCACTGCTAGAGGGTGAAATCATGAAGAAAAAACCCAACAACAAGATTTTCAGGGTGCCCAGTATTTTGCTCTGCAGCCACTTTATCAAAGCACCTGTCAGCTTTTTGCTCACTTTCCAAGATCATGAAATATGCAGAAATAGGCTTCCAGGAAATCCAAACTATAAGAAAGTACGTACATTTAAAGTTGAAGTACACACACTTGTTGCTATGTGTATATCTTTCCACTCACCACCCAAAATATATGTATACCTACCCAGACACCTGTAATAACAGCACGAGGCATATGAAGCCATGTTTTCTGCTTCTGCGTCTCTTTTGTACTGTAATGTAAAATTAAAATAGTCTTTAGAATGTGATTGCACAGACCCCATTACTTCAACCAAATTTTCCATTTTTAACTTCATTCAATTAAATAGTAATACATAGGAATGTCAAGAAAATATATGGATTAACATCACATTCCATAAGTCAGTTCCTGTTCCAATCTCTGCCATAGACCTTTATCATGACCTCAGCAGGCAAACAGGTACAGGACCTCAGCACAGGCATCCAGCTCCAAATATGTGCCCATATTTAAATTTTTCACCTTTTGCTTCTGCCTTACAAAACAGACTCTTTTTGTTGAGCTCTGAGCAATGAAAGTCAATTTATTTTCTCTCACATTTACTGATATCATCCTACCCAAGGCTGTAGGGAAGGAAGGATGCTGTCGGTGTTGTGCTTTCCCCAGCTTGTATGGATGAAGCACTCCACAGGTCTGCAGATGTACTGGCAGATAATGCAGAAAAAGACTCGTGTCTTTTGCCTATGAGTGAAAACCATCTGGGATATGCTTAGAACTGCTACTAGTGTGTGCAAAGATAGCACACACAAATACAAATTCAGTGATTTATATGGAAATGGCTATAATGAGGGAGGTCTTGCTGTTGGATTGTGCTTTATATACAACACGTCATGTGATCCAAACCCACAGATATTTCCCACTTCTTGCCACAAACCACGGCCTAGAGCTTCAGCACAAATTGAAGAATGCTTCTGGTTCTTATGACTGTGAAGGAAATACTGAGGGGGCTGAGGAGGTGAATCATGTGAAGACAAACATAAAATTACCCCACTTCCAACAGTAAGCTTTTATCTAGACAATCTAAACCATAGCCCTGACAATGACAGACAGATTTCCATCGGAGCTACCCACAAGGCCTGCACCCTGGAGCTAATGCCCAGCCCCAGCGTGCACTCCGCAGCTTGCTCCTGCCCATCATCTTTTTCTGTGGTAACTGGCATGAGCTGCACTAAAAATATTTCAGAAGAGCTCAGATGTAGGTACTTTCAGAGCACACAGGTGATTTCTAAGCACGTGATTAAGCTGAAGTCCCTGGATACTGTAGCATGACAGAAGGGAATACATAGAGACATAGGCTATTTTACAGACCTTCAAGATGACAATAATCCTGCTTTAAATGTCTTTGTAACATTGTAATTCAGATTAGTGTTTACTATTAATTATTACATGCTAACATTTCCTGTGTACAACAGTTGCTTCATAGGATTTGCTTAGACTTAGCATGGCATCCATTCAAGCAGCTTCCCAGCTGCCCATGGTTGAATAATGCTGTGGCACAAACAATTTTGCAGGCCTGAGTTTCCAGGAGGACTTGGGCTGGCCATAAACATCCTTTGGCCATTTTTTGTTCATTGCCTGGCACTCGATGAACTCCTTCTCTTTGTTAGGGCCATTCATTTTTGATACTAACTCCCATTACCTTATCCAAGAGGATCACTGAAGTGTTTCTAGATTATGGGGTATATAGGAGAACCCAGTTTTCCATGGCTTCCATTATTGCATGTCGCTTTCATTTCAAGTATGGCAAAATCACAGACAGAGAGGTTAAATCCTTTGATGTATTCATTGATATAGCTGGAAATAAGCTCTCGAGCACACAGGCCTCCTTCAAGTCTTTGTGTGTTTTAGTAATTGATGTTATGTTTAAATCACAATGTCAACTCTCATTGCCACTTACTATACCTTATGTTGACTTGTCAGCAGTATAGCATCTCATTTCCCAGCAGCTGCTAAGAGTTTAGTTGAGACCTAGCTACACATCAGCAAGACAAACTATTCAACATTACTTCTTACAGCAATAGAAGCCTAATGGTTTTTGCAATAAATTAACACTGTGACACAGAGGGAAAAGTATTTGCTTAGTAGCAGAAATTATAATGGTAAGGTGCCCAGCATGGTTAGAGAGTTATCTGTAAATCCTGAATGAAGCTGCTTGCATTATTCAACCAAAGGGTCTTTGGTAAACAGAAATGGCATAAACATATATCTGGTGGAAAATATATCATTTACCTGCTATACCTTCTACACAGCCTTAGGAGACATGCTAAATAAAGGGAATAAAAAGTAATGCTCAATAACTATCCACTTACTGAACGAGATGGGCACCCCATAAAAAACCACAACAGTATAGAGGTATGCATATGAACAAGTACAGAGGGACTAACATTGTCCTCCCTGTCTCTTGAGACCACATCATTCTCCCGACATCCTTTCTCCTGAGAGGCATTGCCTACTTTCACTTCAAGTTTGTGCTTTTATGTGAGAACTAATTAAATGACTTAAAATATGATTACATAAAAGTTACTTCCCTGCAAAATAGACTATATGTTTTTGTTTAGTGTTCTTGGCTGCAATCAATATAATCAACTAGAAGCAGGTCTTACAAACTCCTCAAGGCCAAGAATGTTTTATATGTTCTTCCATTGTTCATGCAGACTTTCCAAGTGACCCCAAGCTTCAGTATTAACTTGTAGATAGTCACATGCTAGAGGAAATTTTCAGGTAGAGCAGGACAGGAAAGGAAGTAAGATTCACTGCAGATTGTTTAACCTATGCAGAAGTCCTGTAAGTTATAGAAAACTTGGAAAAGTCCCCAGAGAGTTTTTGAGACACATGAATCCCAGTAGGGTTTAGTATTTCCAGGCTGTTAATGTATTTCCTGAAACTGTTACAGTAGATTTTCAAGTGTTGCTGTGAGTTAACCTCTGGCTGATGTCTTGCATTCCGGAATGAAGGCTGAATGCCACATGGATGCTTTGCGAGTCTGGCTGGCAGCTGAGCTTCCAGGTAGGCAGAAACACTGAAGGCAATAGTCAACCTCATCTGAAGCCCCATGGCCATTCTAACCCTAAAGGAGCCCTTGTCATAACTTTTCATAACCTTCAGCTTCATCCTGTGCACCTCACCAGCTCTGACACCAACTTTAGGAAGCTGCCAGTGTAAGGGAGAAGGTCTTCAGGCCTTCTGGCTAATGTGCTGAAAAACATGACTCTGAAGAACATGGCAGCCAAAATGCAAGCTGGTAAGCTGTTGATGCCTCAATACTTGAAGGCTCTCTTTTTTTCTTTGTGTTTGGGTTTAATGATACTAAAGACTTCCATGTCATTGAGAACTGGAAGTCCAGGAGAGTCAAGAGAGTGCTGACCCTGCTGGACCTGCTTGCTTAGGCTGGCTTTCTTGACATTGTTTTCCCCCTGCCTTAAGACTGCAAGCT
>NW_008238448.1:3588838-3589453 GCF_000691975.1 Corvus brachyrhynchos | reverse complement strand
GGAAGAGCACAGCTGGACACAGCAGCAAGTGGCAGATGCAACTGGAAGGCAAAATTAAGGCTGCATAAACACCGTGTGACCCAGCTGCGAGAGTAGCTCAGCAGGTGATGGTTAGACTTAGGGTCTCTGCCCTATGCTCCACCAGCCCCATGCATACTGTAACATCCAAAAGCGTGTCTGTGCACAGCATGGAGCTCAGGGCACCCTGTCTGCAGGACCCGCATGGGGACACCCAGCTGCAACCCCTGTCCCCGCAAGCTGGACCCGGCCGGGCAGGGCGGCAGAGAGCCCACTCCCGCCGGATGGCGGCACCCGCAGCAGGTGCGCTGGGATCTAAATGCAAAAGGGGACATGTCGGGGTGTGTGTAGGCTTCTTCTGGGGCAGTGTATATGCGTCTGCCCTTCTGGCTAAATCTAAGCTTGTGATTCTTTAGTTCCCGGCTGGCCGGCGAGGGTGCGCAAGACACTGCGGCATGGAGTCAGCACAGGGGTGGGGGCTTCCTATTTTTGTAGTTATTTTTGACGGCCTGGGGTGTGTGAGGGAGTTCCTCCCAACCAAGAGCGCAGCCCTGGCGCTATTCACTGAGGAGAGCCAGCGCTGTGCGAGGGGCGGCG
>NW_008238448.1:3538569-3587920 GCF_000691975.1 Corvus brachyrhynchos | reverse complement strand
TGCTCTCTGCCGGGCACTGCCCCGGGGGCATCCCTGGGCCTTGGCCGGCAGCAGGGAGACGAGGATGGAGGGAGCGCCCCAGCTGTCCTTGCCCCTCCGCCAGGCCCTCTGAGCTGTCCTCGGGGCCAGGATCCCTCTCTCCATGGCACTTGCCCACACCTTGCCCCAGTCCTTGTCCTGGCTTTGTCCACCTGCACTGGCCCTGTGTTCACAGTCTGCGCTCGCTCACCTGTGCCTTGCTGATGCATTGTCCCTGACCAGCCTTGCCTAGTGCCCAGTCTTGCTGTTTCTGCTGCTTCTGTGGTCTCTCTCCCCAGCTAGCCCCCAACTTTTCCATTGCCTGCATGCCCTCCCTTGGCAGGGCTGTCTGCCCTTTGACCTCCCGAGTGAGGACCTTCCCCATGCCACCCTCATGTGACAATGGCAGGATAGGACTGTCTCTGGGCCCAGGCTTTGGTGCCTGCATTTGTAGGGCAGAATGGTCCAGGATCCTAGGTGGATCTCAGCTAGGGATTTGCTAGAATCCTTTAGTGACTTGTCCAGGGACTTTTAAGGGCAGTGTAATTAAAATGACCATTTAAGTGCATGTATGTCTCCCTCTGTTCTGCAGGTGAGCTCATTACCTCTTGAGGGGTGCCTGGTGTCACTCATGTTTCAGGAAAAAGGAGACCACATAGATATTCTTGGGCTGGAAGTATTGGATGCTTCCCTTTCTGACCATGTTCCAGAAGAAAATTGGCATCAGAATAGGATATTCTGGTAAAAGAGGATGGAGGGGGTGATATGTGAGTGTATATAATAGCCAGATAACCCAGGAGAGGTGCAGTTTATTTTAAAGAACATTCCTAGCAACTAGCACTCCTGCATCTTCTCCTTGGCTCTCCTGTGCTTTATGATGTGACCTTGGGAATGTTACATAACCTCTCCTAGGCCTCAGTTTCCCCAGCAGAGAAAGACCAGGGGAGTGGGGGATAATAATGCTGAAATGCCCTTACTCGGTGCTTTAATGATTTTGGTAATGTTTGCTGAGTGCCTTGAAGATGTCAGGTACTACATAAATACTAAGTAGTGTTACTAAAGTCTCCCTGGCAGTTTCACGTGCTGCAGAGGTCGCTAGCTGGGATTCCATAACGCCAGGCTCCCAGTTTCCAGGTTCAGAGGAGGAGACTGTCAGTGTTACACTGCTGTTGTACAGCTAAAGAGACACAATCATACATGTCCACATGCTTTTCAGTCTATTTTAACCTTCTCTTAGGGAACTGATGAATTAATGTCTTTGATTCTCATGAAAGTGAAAGAGAATGATCTTCCTGTGTCCTGGGAGTGTTTCTGGAAATGAAATAGAGCTGTGCCCTCTGAGGTCTCTATCGTGGCAGACTTTTCCTGAAAATGCTGGTGAAGACTCTTCTGTGTTCCAGGTTAAACTGTGCATTTTTATCTTTAAGAAATGCCTTTGCTTAATGAAACAGGTCCTGCTCAAGCGCTTGAGTTTTGCAGGGAGCTTACCTGGTAAAATACAGCAGCTTTTTTTACTCCTGTCAGGTTGACTCAATAGGTTTGTGTATGTAGACATCAATGGCTCCTGCACTTTGTAGGTGTAGCCTTAACGTACACATCCTTAACATAAGAGCCATCCAAGATGAGGTTGTTAAGTAGTAGTTTGTAGGGGTAAGCATGCTCTTTGAGCAGTAAGACAAGACAAGGGGGACTTGTTTGAGGAAAGACTGTCAGGATTTTATATTGTAATTGTTATTTAAATTAGGGTGCAATACTACTACAATGTCTAACATGAAGGTAAACAAATTCTGTAGGTGTGGCATTTACTATTTTACCTCATCTCAGAACAATGTCTTGTTACCTTACAACACAAAAAATACACAAAAAGAAGGCTGTAAGGTGTTAGGGGGCATGAATTGGCAGTAAGGAGTTGACCCTGACTTTGGGAATTTGAGATGTATCTTTGGAGTCTGACTAGGTTGCGTATGAAGATGTAGCCTAGTTTGAGGATGGACGTGAAGCCTTTTACATATCCTCTGAGTTCTGAGCTGGTTAAAGCACTATCCAGCCCTTCTAATTAAAACCGTGTAGGCCTAAAGCTGGAAAAGCTTGAATGCAAAGCCTGGAGGTAGTGGCATACACCCCTAGGTACTGGTATGGTTGGTTGGGAAGGATCATGGTGCAAGGTCTGGTTCTGTTCAGCCAAGGCTTGCCCCTCCTTTGCCTTGGTCCTTTGAGCCTGCTCCAAGCTCCATCACTCCCTGGGGCAAGTACACGTCCTCTGCCCTCAGCAGTAGCTGGCTCCCAGGCTTTTCTTCCCCATCCTAGGGCTTGTTTCCTTGCTGGCATTTGCTCCTGAAAATCCCATCTGACGGCATATTGGTCTAATGGCAGTGAATGAGGTCCTCCTTGCTTCATTCCAGATGTTCCTGCTTCACTATATGGAAGACCCTATCCTGCAACACACATTGCACTGAGACCTCTTTAAAGCTTGGGCCTGGACTAGCAGTGCTGTAAAGAGGGTGCTGATTTGACACAGAGGGGAAATGAGTAGTCTCTTGCTTGATACTTCCGAGCTGATTGGTTTCATGCCTCCCTGAATGCCTGGCTTTACATTTATGCACTCCTTTATGGTATAGCCCTGGACTGCCTGGTTCTCATGCAGGGAGGCAGGAGTGGCAGGGCAAGGTTGGAGGCTGCAAAGATGGACCTGCAGCCTGCGGGCCTCTGGTGGTAAGAGCTGCCAGTTAGTTGCCTTCCCTAAACTAACAATGTCAGGATTTCAGGAGGTTAAGAAACAGGTCCAGTTACTGTCATGAAACTCCTTACACTTTATGTTGTTGGAAAGCTGTTGTTGATACATGTTTAAGTATAGTGCCATCGAGTAGCTTTAAATATACAATACAGTATCACTTTAAGATACTGTCATACTGTGCTCAAACCATGAGAGGTGTGATTTCAGTATGTTCAGGATTAAGTCAAATGTTTATGAAAATAATTGCTTAAAATGATTTCTCAAGTCAAACTCTCCCAGCACCTCCTCCTAAACTTCTTCAAAGAGGGAAGTGGTATGAAGTAAATAGCCTGCAGTTCCTTAAACTGCTGCATGAGAATTAAAGCAGCTCTAGTCCTTTATCTCATATGGGTAAGTATATTAATATTTTTGGAGAAAAGTCACAGTTCTGTCAGACATACAGCAAGAAGTGTTGTAGCACTGAGATCCCCATTCCCAGCTGCAGCCAGTGAGGCAGCAAAAACTGGCCAGTGCTTAGGAAAGGCAAAGTGACAGAAATGCCTGGATGGAGTGGTGACTGCCAAAGTCCTTCTCCATCGTGCTGCAGAGCACCAGGTTCAGGCATCAGCACGAAGTGACAGTCGTTCCTGTTATAATTGTCTGGCCAATAATAATTATCTTCAGATGTCTGCTGACGAGGGGCTCACCAATGGGGAGGCAGGAGGCCTGTGCTGACTGCGCTGAGATTATCTGGGAGAGCTGACGTCACGCCAGGGCTTGCCTAAAATCACCGAAACTTTTCCTCTGCTGCTCCGTCGGCTGCTGCAGCGCTCCGGATATCTCTGCTCCAGCCCGATGTCCTCCCACCAGCTGCTGCCCTGGGCAGGCTCTCCTTGCTCCTCTCTCTCTTTCCTCTCCTGTTTTGCTTCCTGAAAAGCCAAGGTTTAACCCTTGGCAGCCGGCAGCATGCTCACAGGTAGTAGGGGGAGGAGGATGAGCAGGATGAAAGTGAAACTGATTATTCCCTAGAAAAGCTGTTGGGCTCTGCTGCAGATGCTGGCTGGTTTTGTTATTTAACAGAAGTAATGATTCAGTAAAGAGAGAAGGACTGCATAAGGACTGCTGGGAATTTTTTGGTTTTAAAGGGATCTGGCAACTCAGACTCGATCCTGAAATCAACTTTGTGGACCTTAGATGAGGATAAGTGTTTATGTATTGAAAGAAAACATCTGTGCAGGAAGTTATTTTTAACCTTTTGTTACCAAAACTTTTATGTGGCAGAGGCAGAAAATGCAGCCAGTGCTGAGAGAAATTTATCCTTTGTTGTGATTTTCTTTCAAGTCAAAATGAGAGGTAGATGTGGAAGGGCACAGGGTCAGATAATTTGGATTTGTAAATGCACTTGCCTTTTAATAATTCACACAAGCACCATCGTCCTAGACAGGTTTGTTTCCTGAATGCAGAACAAGCTCTCCTCATCCACTAAAGGTGCTCTTACCTCATGCAGAAATCAAGAGTGAGAGGCTGTGAGCGTATCTCTCCAGGCATGTGTGCGTAGCAGCCAAAACCTGATGTAAATTACATTTTTTTTTTCCCCTGAGCTCTTACTAGATGCCAAGTGAAGGATGTAGAGAGGGACGCTGCAGTCACCCTGTACTTTCCTCTGTGCTGCAGCACGGAGTCAAAGGGAAGATGTGAATTGTTTTCAACAGAGAGACTGTTTTACTTGAGCAGAATTCAGTTGGCCCAAGAATTTAGCCGGCCCCCACGTGTCATTCTCCAGAGGGGATTTTTGCTGCTCTCTTGTGCAAACTGGCCATAAAGCTGACAGGGCCACCAGTGCATGGCAGAGATTAGAGGATACCCACTTCTTTGCCTTTCTTTCATCCTGCAGGCCTTTCTGAGCCAAAGACTGATGTATTGGAGTATCACAGGGTTTTGGCTCCTTGAAAATGAAAGGATGGAGGAATGAGGAATGACAGCAGATCTCCTGTCAGAGTTCAGGTGTTTTCTGTCTGGGTGGTCCTGGGAAAAAACATTTTAAAAAAAATACGGTGGACACCAAAATGTCATCCTGAAGATAAATATATCAATGTCTTCTGAATTCAGCCTACCACTGAAACATAGGCATCGGCCTTTTGTTTACTCTGTTCCTAGAATGTGGACACATCTGTCATCATGTTGCTTCTGTGATTTTAAACCTCTTGAGAGTTCTACTCTCTTCTACTTTGTGAAACACCACGTACTTCTGGGAATAATAAACTTGTATGAGTGGAGCAAGGAGTAATTTAGGAACTTGCCATCATTTTTAGAAGGGAATATGGGCATTCAGGAACGTGGATGTTCCAAAACACTTTTTGGAAAGTTTAGTTAAGAGTTTAGGTGCTTTTTCTTTTAATGGAAAAGAGAAGAGATTGAAAGGTTATTTTTAACTATACATTAGCATTGTGTGAAATACAAACTTTTCACTGGCTTAGGCTATATCAACATGTGAGATGTTTATGTAACTGCATTACCTCTGTACTGTAAATTTTTTCTCGCCAACAGTTTTGTCAGCCCACTTGAGCCTTGCCCTGGGTTGGAGTGGTAGGGTTTTGTTTTCTACTGTGCTGCCCCATCACTGACCAAAGCATCCCAGACTGCTGCTGCTACAAGCTGTGCTGTTCCTGTTTGTGTCACAGTATCACATCTCCTGGGACTTCCTGGATTCACTGGGGAAAGCTGGTGCAGCCCCATGGGGAGCTCTGCAGGGACACCCAGTTAAACATTTCATAATCTGTCAACAGCACAGGAAACAGCGAGGCTGTGCTGCACCCAGGCTTATAGCAGAAGAAATTGTATCAGTTCATGTGCAAGGTTTGCAAATGGTATGATTGCTTTCAGATCCAGAGTAGGAGTGGTACCTGCTACTGCCCTTCATGTTGTGCCTTGCACTGTGTGCTCCATTGCAAACTGTCACTTGCAAGTCTTGTTGACTTTTGTGCAATTTTTTTCCTGTGAATTTTGCTTATGGACTAGGAGCAAGGTGGAAGGACTCCAAAATCAACATGACCTGAGTTTGCCTAGGGAAGGGACCCAAGTCCTACAGAGCATGGCATGAAATGATGGGCAGAGCTTGCATCTGCTGAGAAGTCCTTGACCTCCTGTGGAAAGAGCTGGTATTCAGAGTGGGGAAAAAGAGGGGGAGATCCAAGTCAGTGGTTTACCTCATGCCAGAGGATTTGGGACTTTGCAGAGGACACGCAGTGGTTTATGCAGTGCATGGTATGGAGGGGAATGATACCTGAGGGTATGGGGAGCCTGACTTCAAACTGAAGGCAGCCATAGCCACCTTTCAGAAGATGGGCATTGGTCAGGTGCCTGAGTTCCTCATTTTAATGGAAATCAAGGACCTGTGTCATCTCTGAAAATTTCTCTTTTTGCCTCATTTGCCCTGCTGCAAAATAGGGAATACTTCCTTTCTGGGGATATTCAGAGTTGGTTTTCTGCCATGTCACAAAGGTGATCCTGAGGTGGTAAGACCTGTATATAACTACATTAGAACAGTACAGAAAACACAGTGGTCTTACACTATTACTATGTAGCTTTACACTTGTACTAGCAGTGAAGAATACTTTATTCTTGCCAAGGATGTGGGGCAAAGTTTGTGTCCTTGATTGTGGTAACTGGGGACTGAGAAGAGCTGCTGTAATATTAGAGGCAAGGCAGTTTAGTGTTGGTATCATGGGATTAAACTGCAAAAGTCCAGACCATTTTTAATTGCAAATTTATGAAAGGAACTGTCCTTCAGATAGTCCAATAAAACTTCAGACTGATGATAACTTTTAAATAGAATTTTTAAAATTTGTTGGTAATTAGTTTCAGTATGTGAAGTCTGCAAAGTGAGTAAAAAATGAATTGGACATCATCCAGGTTGTGAGCTTGTCAAATTGAATGTGTTGATTTTGATATCTGATGGCCTCAGTTACCCCTGGACATAAAACTTAAGGTCAGTCAAGAGTGTTATTAAGGACAAAGGTCTGGTCTATGTCTTGAGCCACCAGCAGTATAAATACACCTGGAAGGAGCAATCCCAGGGAGTGCCAATGAAAGTTTTAAGGGGAAGAAACAATGGGCCAAGTTAATTTTTGAAAAAATATCAGAGTGCTATTATTGAGGAGTCTTACCTTCTGACTAATAAAATTGCCTGGGTTTCAGGTTGTTTTTTTTTTTTCTTTTTCTTTTTTTATTTATTAGAGCCATTAAGAGCTGCTTAAGATAACAGTAAAATCCCCTAAGTATAAACAAAAATGGGATGCCAAAGTTGTTGCGCTGTGCCATTCAGATAGTGGGTTTATTAACAAATGTTTGCAAAGTCTGTCTTTTTCCTTATGTATTTTTCCTTTTAGCTTTAATTGGGAATTTACCCTCTAGGTCCCCTGATGTGATTCTTCTGAATGCTTTCTGAATGTTTACAGGTCCTCTGTAAACATTAATGGGAATTTTGTTGTTGCCAACATACATCATCTCCAGGCAGCTGAAAGCCATGGCTCTTCTTCCTTTTAGTTCTCCCTGGAGGAGCTGGCTGTCCAGCTCCTTTTCCATGTCTTTGCAGGTCACAAGCAAAAGAAACATTAGTTATTAGTAGGAAATGATGTAGACATCTTACATTTCAATTCCTTCTTGTTTCCTCACCCTCCTTGGCTTGACAGCCAAGCAGAAAACTCCAAGCTATTTTGTCCACCACATGGATCTCTAGATGCTCTTGTCTACCTTGACCATCACAAAGACTTCTGCTCTGCTGGCACAGTAGCTCTGGGGCTGCTGGCTGCCCTGGACCCTGTTGCACCTCAGCCCCGGCCACGGGTGTGGATGAGGATCCGTCCTGTTCCACATGCGTGTAGCATCTTCCGTGCTCACAGGCGGCCAGCCCAAACCCCTGGGTGGCTTCACTGCCTTTCCTAGGTAAACGCAGAAGCTGTGAGGATGTGCTAAGTGGAACTGCTGATGAGAGTGTGCAGCACTGATTTCAGACTCATGATGAAACAAGTTGTTTAGCAGGTAGAAGTATTTCAGGATGCGGTGTTGTCTTTACATTATTTTGTGAGGGCATTTCCCCATTATAGTTTTTCCTAAGATGTTGCTGTTGGCACTGTCTGAAACAAGATACTGGTCTTGTACCCAGGATGCTCACACTTGTTAGGAAATAAAGGAAAACATTTTGCTGTAAGTAACATTCTGAAAACCAGTCCCCTGATGTTCATGAGAGCTGGTCCTTGTGTAATGGTGCCCCTGCATAAAGATGGTAGTTACAGTGAATGCCCTTCCCAGATCCTTCTGCCTATGATGTCTTTTGATCCTGCTCGGGATGTTGGCTCAGGATGTTTTGTTTATTTTCCGAGATTCTGGTATTTGGTGATTACAGACAGTTTCTATTACTGTTCACTCATTCAGGTCCTAGGAGCACCTTGCAGGCGCTGGTGATGGCATTTGTCTGACCACAGATGCCTGCTATGTAAGGTGTCTGAGTCATCAGGAAGTGGGCAACGGAGAGAATTAAGTTTTATTGTAAAACCGCTCCCTCTCTTACCAAATGTAGAGACTCAGGGAACTAACTAGACCATAGTTATTTCTCATGATCCTTCTTCCTTCTTCTCCCCCATGATGCATTTTCTTCTTTCTTCTGATTTTTACTTTCTACCACCCTTTGCCCATTCCTCTTTCATGTTCTGTATGTCTTTTTCCCCTTTAGGAGCAGTCGAGTCAGCATCACAGGTGGCTGGGCAAGCCCTGGATGCTTCTGTAAAACACCCTGCAGGGTGGGAATCATCTGGTGCATGTTTTGGCGTTGGGCTGGTGGAGCTGGGCAGCACGGGCCTGGCCCTGAGCTGTCTCTGGCTGAACAGAAAAAGCACTGCATCAGGGTAGTCCCACTGCCACCTTCTGATAAAGTCACTTGGTCCTTGATTTCTGGAATAAGGCAGTAATAACCAAAGAAGAATGCTTGCTTGTAGCTTTCCACAGCCCCATCGTATACTGGTATAAAAGGGCCCTCTCTTTTAAAAGCCACTTTCCGGTCACTAAGTGGAAAAATAGTAAAAAGTCCACAGTAAAACAGCAGTTGGCTTCAGTATAAAAGATTTAGTTCCTGAACTTACGTGTGTTGGCTAATGTAACCCTAATGTAGCATCTGGTACGTAAAACAATTTTGACAATTCACATATTTTGAAATGGTCGTTACTGTAAATGGAATAATTGGAAAAGATGTTAGGATAAAATGAAAAGAAGTTGTGCCTACATTTAGAAAAATGTGCCTACATTTAGAAAAAAATACACACCAGGCTGATAAGAGCTACCACAGCTTTTTACTGGGGGGTGAACAAGCAGAGCTCCTTCCTCTGCTCTCTGTAGTGGCATGCCCTTGATGGAGAAGAAAAATGGACTAGGGTAACAAAATAGGATCTGTTAGCATCTATCACGTATTGGCATTAAAGCTGGGAGCACAGATTTTGGCCTTGGGCTTTCCAAATGCTCTTCTTGCCTTAGCAGTACCCATGGCTTCAGCTGTTGGGGTGTCATGGAGCATCTTCCCTAACGAATGCTGGTGGCTTCAGGGTAGGCATGCTACATGTGTAAGATACTGTGGGTGGTTCATTGCTGTTGGAAGTACTGTGAGCAGTCTTCATTGTTTCCAATAAATGGCATGTAGGATTGAGGGAGATTTTTGCAGACCACAGCCATCTCGCCTATGCTTGTATGATTATGGTCCAGCATTTTGTCTTCATAGGCTGTGTCCTGATGACCTTAGTTATGATCCATATTTATTGCTGGCAGAGCGTTAGACTCCTTTCCATTAAACGAGATAGTGTTGTATCTGTTTACAGGGGATACGAATTTGGCTTCAGACATCTTTGACCCACTTATCTTGTTTAAATTTTCAAGAATGAGTCCTGACTCGATGGAGTTTCAGGTAGTTTTCGTGTTGTAAAATAGCTGTACATCTTGGAAGAGGGACATTTGTGTTCACTGTATTACCATGAAGAGTTACGGTATTTTAAGTTATCTTTTTCCCTTTGCTAAGGTCGAGACAGAATTCCACAGTCACATTCTTGGTGAGTTAGATGCTTTAAGGACAGAAAGCTCTATAATGCAGCATTTCTAAGAACAGGAAGGATGTGTTGAAAGTGGTGGATCCGTACAGTCACAAGGGCTGCTCTGAGAGTTGCCCACAGCCATTGCAGCTGGAAGGCGTCCCAGATGAAAATAACCATTTCCAGACTTTCAGCTGAGGTGTCTCTTCTTAGCTCTCAAGTCCTGTGTGACACTAAAAGAAAGCAAGACTTTGGTTCCCAAAACTTTGGAGAGTCTCCCATTGCATGTACAGACAAAGTTGGTGCCATCATGCATTTTTCCTGGCTGCTGGATCAAATGCTCCCTCTTGAATGTCAGCCAGCCTGTGAGGCAACAAGGACAGCCTCCCTGTCAGCCAGGTTGCACAAGGGAATGATATCAGGGTGGGTTGCCTTGGGTTTGCTGGCACTGGAGTAGCTTCCCAGGGCTGAACTTTGGCCCCATGCCACACACATGGAAGCACTACTACAGCTGTGTAAACTGAACTGCCTTTCATGACTCCTCCTGGGACCTTGGTCTCCTGTGGCAGAGTGGAAGGGACCAGCAGAGGCAGTAAACTGTCCCACTGCTCCAGCTGCCTTGCCTGCAGGCTGCCTGTGTAGCTTTCCTGAAAGCAGTCCTGGAAAAAGCACGGCATGGAGGTGATGTGTCTTAAGTAGGACCTGTGATGGCATCTATACTTAGGTGCTGGTGAGCCCAAAATGCTGCACCCATGCAGTCTGAGCTGTTTTGTTCTAGCTGCAGGAGCGGGGACAAACACTCTTGTGAATTGGACAAACATCCCTCTCTTAACTGGATCCCATGGTCTGCTGTGATAATGCCCTGTGGTGTGGTCCCTAGACTATCCTGCTTGACCTGCTTCATTCAGAGTGGGTAAGGCACCCGTCTGGAGAACTATAGACTGTCAAGGACTTTCATTATTGAAATTGGGGCCTGGGATTCATCCAAGTCAGTGGGAGATGTATCTGTGATGTGAATGGGAAGAGGGCGTAAATATTTGTGGATGAGAAGTGAGATGGCTCTACCATTACCTGTAGCTTTGGTGCAGATAGAAATCTGGGTGCTGCTGAAATTGGATTAAGCCA
Source organism: Corvus brachyrhynchos (assembly GCF_000691975.1). Taxonomy (NCBI): domain Eukaryota; kingdom Metazoa; phylum Chordata; class Aves; order Passeriformes; family Corvidae; genus Corvus; species Corvus brachyrhynchos. The sequence continues at coordinate 3,576,994 of NW_008238448.1, read as the reverse complement.
CCAGCCTACAGGCTTCCTGCAGAAATACCAATGAAGAGTTGTAAATGCAGGATCTGTCTGTGGAGTAAATGCTTATATATGGGAGATCGCTAGAAAGCATGAAGACAAAACTGAAAAGGGCTTGTTTCCCAGAGATGGGCTTACATGCAGTCCTCTCTGTGCAAGTGCTCCTCTTCAAGAATAAAACTACCCAGTGTTTAATGAGTTAATATGAGCAGTGTCTTAGGCTGCCTTCTGCTGTGCTCTGGGATAGTGGCTGGACACTGCAGAAAGCCTTACAGAACAGAAAGGGGAAAGATGTCATTTCAAGTCAGGCTGTGTTGACTCATAGAAGACATTCTGAAGGTTATGGATATATGTTAAGCAGGTATTAAATAGCTCTTGCTTTATAAATATCATTTACAAAAGCAAGTATCCTTCAGGCGCCAGAGTATATAAGAGTGTGAGTTAATTAGAGTCTGCATTTTCAAAGTGGTGGAACAACAGGATTTAGATCAGACAAACTGCAAATAAGTTTGCTGGTGACGTGAAATCCAGTGACTTCTGTAAAACTTCCTGGCTTTGTGCCTTGCTTTTTCTTCCCCGTCACTGCTTTCTGCAGCTGTGTCCCTTGGACTCAGTGCAGTGGGTTGTGATGTGTGTGGCCGCAGAGAGGAGCGGTGCGGCCCTGCTCCCCATGGCTGTTGCGCTGATGGGGACATGTCACAGCGGTACTCTGAGGCACTCAGTCACTTGTTTTGCAGAGAAATGCAGGCTGGCAGGAGGAAGAGCCAAACCACAGGCTAAACAGGCTCAGTGGAGCATTTCATGGCCTGCAAAGTTACCAGGCTAATCCTGGAAACCTGCAGCCTTTATCATGACACCTGACACAGCAGCACAGCCGGCCTCCTCTGCTTTACCAGATTTCCATGCTCACATCACTGTCTTTCTAAACATGGCACAGATTTTTTCCTTACTTAGGCTTAAGGATGGGGGGGAGGGTGAGGGCAATGGAAAAAATCTACATTAAAGCCCTCCCAAAACCAGTCTGAAAATTTAGAGGTCCCCTCACAAAGGGGTGGGGGCCCTCACACCAGGATGGTCTTCCAGGTTATCGGGGCTGTGACTTTGCAGTGTGAGCAGCTTTGTGGTGCATTCAGAAACACTTGCCTGACTAACATATTGCTTACATTTGCTGACTCACTCTTGCGCTGCCTTTTCTTTCTTGTTCCCTGGATGTGTTGATTTTTATCTCTGTTACTAGGGCTGTGCCCCAGACACTGTATAATCGGCCTGTTTGTGTTTGGCTCCTGTGTTGGTGGAGGTATTTACATTTGGATACAAATGTTAATATCATTCACCCAGAAGTGAATAACGGCAACAAACTACTGGGGGTCTGAAGCCCCCTGGCATGGGAGGGAGGGCAGGGACATGCTGCTCTTGGGCAGGGCCGTCCCCAGCATCACTGCCTGGCATTTTGCACAACCACCTGCATTTGGTCTTGCTGTCTCTTCAAGCCCTGCTCCCCCAAACTGTTTTGAACAATGAATTTAAATTCAGAATCACAGAATATTCTGAGCTGGAATGGACCCATAAGGATCATCAAGTCCAGCTCTTAAGTGAATGGGCTGTTGGCAGCTTTGTGTTTTCACCTGCAGAAGATGCTAACACAGGCAGCCTGTGTCTAAAAGGACTTTCTAAGTGGGAGTTGTACATGGGTATGGCTAAGAAGCTCGGCAGAGCTGCTGGGTCCCCAGTGTCCTGCTTTTCTAGGAGAAGTATGGGTGATCAGAGGCCCTGCTTAGTACCGACCCTGCTTGTAGGGTGCTCCTGGAAGGGCTTCGTCTGGCTGCTCTTCACCAGCTGTGCTGCAGCAGCCCTGCATCCTCACAGCCCAGAATGCTTTCCCACTTTGATCTCTCCCCTGGAGCCATTAAGTGTCCGTGTCTGTTGCCACTTCAAAGAATGCCTGTTCTTGATATGCAGTGTTCGTGTACTTCGGGAGGTACAGGTCATTTCTGACATTTCTTCTCAAATACCAGCGATCCTAAGTGACAGTCCTAAAATGAGCGTCCAGGTTAGTATGCAACAACTAGTATGTCTTCAACTTCTTCCCCTTTAAAGCCCAGGCTCCTAAACTTTTGTATGAGTAGCACAGATGGTTGCAACTGTCTTGTCTTTTCAATGGCTTCTGAACAAGCCACCATTTATTTTTCTTGTCCAGCTTGTTTAGGTCTAGTTTGAAGCCCACGTCATTAAGTTGCTATCACATAATGCTCCTTTCTCTTGTTTTAATCAGATGATGTCCAATATATCAGCAGTCCTCATGCAAGGAACGACACTGCATGGCCAATTACCAGGGAACTAATTAGCAGACAGCATCTTCCTCATGGTTCAAAGAGCATTATGTATGCATTCCCCTGAGATCATACAACAGCAGCATCACCTTGCAGCAGCATTGCTGTAAACGAAACATGCTGTTTGCCTCTGTGCCTTCTCCTTCCTGCTCACCACTTGTGTGTCAGTCTAGGTGCAGACAGACAGCACTCCCCAACATTATCAAGAGGAATCCAGCGTCAATGGTGCCTTCAAAACCCTCCCTGTGTTGAAACTACAGCCTCTCTGTGCTGGTTTTGCACAGCCGTGGCTGAACAGAACCAGGCTTCTGAGTACATGGACACTTTGAGGAACTTCAGCCTGGAAAGAGTTGCCTTTTTGGTTCTTTTTAAGCATGATTGTTTTCCTCAAGTTGAACAGTATTCATAGGATTTCTTATTGCAGGTTTCAGTATTCAGATTCAGTGAGATCAGTGATACTTAGCATTTGCAAACAGAAACTTCAGAAAAATCTTGGCATTTTTGATTGTGACTTTTGTAAGTGCTGGAGGGAATTAAACTTGCAGCTTCTCTCGTGTCTTCTGTTACCTGTTTCTTCATAGTGGAAATGACTGTCAGCTTCTTGAATCAAGCTCTGAAAGCCCCCCAGGCATTTCAGTGGCAATGCTATGGGCTTGTGCCCAGCTTTACTCACTTTAGGATTTACATTTTTGTCATTGATTCTGAATACTTTATGGACCAAGTATGTATTCAGACAATATCAGGACAATGTGTGCTTGTACACATACTTTTGTATACTTGTTAATGCACTTTTCTCAATCCCTTTGACAGCAGAATGCAGGCTACAGTCTGCTTTCGCTTGGAAATCCACTGCTGCAGTGGTAAATCCACTGCTGCAGTGGTTGAAATACAGCCCTACCATCTGCCATGGACTTACCCAGACTACACTGGAGCAGGATAAAGTTTTGGAACGCCTGCAGTACATTGATGATATCATTGTGTGGGGCAATAAAGCAGACGAAGTTTTTGAAAACGGGAAGAAAATTGTCCAAATCCTTCTGAAAGCCGCTTGTTTTTACTGAGTCTCAAAAGCAGTGCCTGTCACCATGAACCCATACAGTGAAAACTAAATGATGAGCAGAGCTTTTGTTTTACATTAAATTAGTCCATCTCCTCTATCCCAGCTTCCTCTGAATTAGTGTTATACTTCTGACAAAGAGCATTTGGCATGACTTATTTGTAAGTCGTACATTGAGATTTATTTGCCCAAGTGAACAGAAACCAGAACAGACAATAATATGAGAGCTTTAATAAAGATGCCTTATCTTTATCAGTTAGTGGTAGTGCGTGTTCTGGCGAGGTCTGCTCTACTGAAATATTTCTTCATTTCTGTTGCCTAAGGTGAGCAATAAGCTTTTTCTTCAGCGTGACATACTCTCACAGGACTGGGTGAGTGGTGGTGCTGGAACAGATGAACTCTTCTCCTCCTCCAAACTGCAGCACCTGCTCCTGGTGGCATTTAACGTTCCCTTGTGCAGCTGGATGATGAATTTCTGGAATGAAAAGCTGCTTCAATGCAGAGTTTAAAATGGAAACCAGGACTTTGCCACCCAGCTTTCAAATTACCTCTTTTAGAGAGTTGAGGAGGTTTTGTTGCCTTACCAGAGTACTCTGTAGGCTGGAAGCCCTAAGCCTGCTCCCACCCTGGTTGGCCTCCAAACTGCTAACTCTTCAGTATTGTGCCATATCTCCTCCCCAGCCCTAAGATGGCCACTTGGCTTTTTCTGTAAGATAAAGGAAGAGGTTTGTACCGCTGGAAGGTGCTTTAGGCTGCAGGCAGAGTCGAGGAAATACCCATATATTAGTTACATGGATAGTTAGATCAGATTTTCCAGCTGTTTATTTTACAGGCATGTTGAGACATCTTAATGCAGTTAGAGGTTATTAAGTCCAAGTGGTTAATTTTAATGATTTTAATAGACCTTTAGCATTCCTGTTTAATCCAGTACTACTTATTGGCCTGCGCTGTATGTTGATACTTTTTAAAGCTTCAGATTTGGCAGCTCTCTGAAAAAGTACTTGTATTTCCCAGATACTTGGATGAATTTCTTTCTGCTGCTGTTAACCAACGTAGACTTTGTACCTGCATTTGGACTAAAATTTAAAACCATCCACAGAAAGGAGCCTGATGCTGTTGTTGCAAGCAGCATCACTGGCTGATTTTGAAAATGATGTCTGTATGTGTCTGCCAGGCAGAGGCAGTGGGTGGAAGGCTGATTGAGAGAGAAAGAAACAGATTTGGTTTGGTTCAAATGAGGCATAAAACACTGTACCAGCCAAGGAGGTCTGAGAAGCTGCCCAATACACCATGCGACCTTGCTCACTGAAGTGAAGCCTAGCACAAGAGGCTTTCAGCCCCCTTCAGATTCCCTGGGAGAAACATCCTGCTGGCTACAGCACAACAGAATAAGTATCAGCCACCACTTTTTTCTGTGTTGTTTGGACATCTTTTCTTTAGGCTTAAAAGTGTTTCTCCACTAATTCAATTTTAAGTTTCAAAGTTTCTAGACTACATTAGCATTTAATCTGCCTTCTACTAGCTGGCAATTTCTATCCTGATTTGCAGTGATTAAAAAGTAATCTAGGTAGGATTTGGTGGTACTCCAGTATTCAGGCATTTTGATCTTTTAAATCAGGTTTCAAACTAAATGCACGTTATATGTACACCTTATTTAAAAAAAAATAGAATCAGTGTTTCATTTGTAATGTAAGGACTATTGATGATTTTCTGATTTACTCAGAATTGTAGAACTGTAGCCACACAATGAGGGAGTGCTTTTCATTTGACTGTTCATCTTTTCAAAGGGGCATCTTTTGTGGCTGAAAAGTACAAAAGCAGTCTTTAAGGCTTTACCTGTGGCTGCTGCAGTTTTGCTGTTGTGTTTCAGGAAGCAAACCCAGCCCTGCCATGCTTTACTGAGGCAAAGCTTTCATAGGACAAGCTTTTCCTGTACCATGAGCCACTGTAAAAGAATACTAACTCAAAAAGAGAAGAGACTCAAGGCCATACAAATAAATGTTTCTCTTACAGAGATTATTCCTATGTGACTTCCCTAAATATTTTGTCAAGCATTTCTGTCTCTTGTTTTCTTTAGTGTATGTTGGCACTACATGTCTGCTGACTTTCCTTGGATCACCCTTCATTGTTTAATAACTTGAGGTAATGTGTGCAAATCCTGGAATTTATATATTTGACTGATTTATGAGTAAATCCATCTCAGTGTCTGTTTAAATCTGCTTGAATCTTAAGCGGTGATGATGTTGATATCTTACGGATGTATTGCAGGCATATTGCGGTACTTGCACATGACAAATTCTGTTTAATTATGACAAATTACCAAGGGGGAGTGCTGATTTGGGTACATGACGTGGACCTGTTGGAGTGAGTCCAGATGAGGCCATGAAGATGATCGGAGGACTGGAACACCTCTCCTATGGAAACAGGTTGAGAGAACTTGATTTGTTCATCCTGGGGAAGAAAAGGTTCTGGGGTGATCTTACAGTAGCTTTCCAGTACCCAAAGGGGCTACAGGAGAGCTGGAGGGGGACATTTTACAAAGTCATATAGTGGTAGGACAAGGAGTTATGGCTTTAAACTGAGTGTAGATTTAGATGGGATATAAGGAAGAAATTCTTTACTGTGGGGGTGATGAGGCACTGGAACAGGTTGCCCGGAGAAGCTGTGGATGCTCTATCCCTGGAAGTGTTCAAGGCCAGGTTGGAGAGGGCTTTGAGTTACCTGGTCCAGTGGAACCTGTCCTTGCCCACAGCAGGGGGGTTGGAAATAGATGATCTTGAAGGTCTCTTCTGACACAAACCATTCTGTGATTCTATGATTTTCCATAAGTACACCATTATTAGTATTCATGTAAATTTTTTCTGGGTGCTTATTAGTTCATGGAGGGCTACACAGCACTTTCACTGGTTGAATTCAGTGATTAAGCAGCTATGAAGAAACCGATCTAACCAAAGCTGTAGTCTTTGGTTCCTGCTGTCAGTGCTTTGTCCGTATGACTTTCATGGCTTGCCTCTCACTTCATGTTATTATCTGTTTAGCTTAAGATATCTTTTGATCTTTGGCTTGTAAGCAGAAGCAATAAACACTTCTGTAATGTGCCGAGGGCTTTGTAGAGAGAGGAGTCTGTTGTGCCATTGGGTAAGTGTAGAGTGAAATAGCTTATTCCAGTAGACTCTGAAATATATTTAAATGGTAATCCTATTTCTAACCCAGGTCAGGCAAATAACTATATTTGGACTCCTCATCAGAGGTTAGTGTGTTATCCAGTAGGCTGCAGTCACACTAATGTTTTATTGCCCTTGAGTAGAAAATGGTGGCATCCTTGAGTAGCATCATGCAGTGTCTCAATTTTATGGCACTGCTCAAAAGCAAATGTAACGAGCATTGTTTTGTAAAGACTTACTGTACCTGCAGTCACTGACACATGGGGATAACTCCTGTTTCCATTTCACTATGCATGGTGTGTACTCTTGTGTTTTATGTCATTGCATTTTACTTGGTACCAGCCTGGGCTGTGGTCCTGCATGAGATAGTACCCTTTCTCTCACTCTGGGAGCTGCTTTCAGTTCACCTCAGGGTGAAGATGCAGCAAATCTGCATGCACAAAGTGAAAGATTGAGGCCCAGGTTTCAACTATATTAGAATTTTTGAATATTGAAAAATTTTTATTTTGGTTCTTATTAATTTCCTACAGTGAATGTGAACTAGGTCTAAAATCCCAACATGCTATACATTTTTAAGTTCATATGAGTTCGTTTCATTGAATTCAGAGAAGGTTTAAAACCTTTTAGGGTTACTTTTTCCAAGTGAAATATAGAACAACACTGTTACTGTTCTTTTGTATATAATTCCATTCTGTGGCTTCTTCTGTTATGTACAGTACATTTTTGGTATTGTTTGAATAACATTCCTAAGTCTGATAAGAGGTTAATTTAGAAGACCTTATTCTTAAACTTCTGTCATTTTAGCAATGTGGTCTGGAATATATTAGCAGAGTTTCCAGCATTATAAATCAGTCATCTTCTGCAAGTAGATTCGTAAGTCAGAACCCAGTCTTAAGTCAAGTAAGTAGGTAATGAAGTATCAAGTACAGACTTCCAGAATCAAAAAGCACAAAGGTTTAAGCTAAAAAAGTACAGGTTTTAATGAGATGTAATGTTCTTACGTTGCAGGAAAAGCTCTCCCAAGAAAGATCACTGTTGTCTCTAGGTTATTCTCTAGAGCCACGTTTTTTTCTACTAACAGCTAATCTCTAATACAGCTGCTGTTCAGTTATAAAATAATAATTTTGCTTGAGACACCCAGGCTCTCTTCTGTTATTTAGTATTTTTTCTTCTTGCTCTCCATGGGTAGGACCATAATAACTGTCCTACTATTCAATAGATGTAGCAGACCAAATACAGGCACAGTAGTATTTTGCCAATTTTCTGACAGATCAAATAAGGCAAAATCAGGTAGCCAAATTCCTGAGGGCATTGAAACTTCAATAAGTGATGTGTGGGAATCTGGATGCTCTGCACGGGACTTCACATTGGAGTTAACTGTGGAGACAGACTCTGTATTTAAATGGTGATCTTTCAGAAGGTGATAAAATCATACCTTAACTTTTACATAAGCTGTTCCTCAGTAACAAAAGGTGTGGTGCAGGAGCCTGTACAGATTGGTGTGACTAGACTAGAGTGTCCAATACAGAATGACAATAATGCTGTTCCATACTACCTATTATCAGTAGAAGAATGATGGACAGCCCCAGCTGCAAACTCATGTAGACACTGCATGCTCTTTCCCCATTCTCATGCTTGCAGAACTGTGGAGAGATCCATCTGTTCTTCTCTGCACTTCAGTGTCTGTGTGGGGAGAGAAAAATCACAGGTTTGCAGTGTTTTTAGGCTCAGTCACAGCCTTCACAGAACACAAATTTTGAAGTAATTTTAGAAGATCATAATGAATGAATCCGCTAGCCTTGTACTTCTCAGTTGTTAGAATGATTACGTAATTCTATATTAGATTTAGTTCAATTCAGTATAGTTTAGGCAGTTAAAATAGCAGGGCAATAAGCAGGAAGACTGGAGAATGAGTCCAGAAGAAAAAAAAAATTACCAAAACCTGATCAGCATCTCAAAGGTTTAAAAAGTTAGCTTATTTGCAAGGAACTTCAAGCTGCCGTTTCCTGTAAGGCCAAAACAAATTTGCTGTATTCTGTCTAATCTTTTTGGATCACTCCTTACAGCTCGAAAATGTAAAGATGGCTAAACCTGAATTTGCTTAGTGGTCTGTAGAAAAGGGCCTTGTATTTTTAAACCTCTTCCTTTCAGGCCAGGATGGAGAGAATTAGAAAAAGAAGAAGAGAACAGCCTATGAAGCATGGTCTGGACCTTTCTTTGCAGACCTGATTAACCTGGGGAGCTCTTTGCAATTACGGGTTTGCCTTTATAGGGTCTCTTCAGTGCTGGGCTTCATGTAAACAGAAAATAATTGGAGAAGACATACAGCGCTCTATTTCCATTGCATTTCCTGTGCAATGCTGTGGGTGGAGCCATTTGGGAATTTTCCCTTAATTGCACCTTTGGTTGGGAGTGGGGTGTTGATTGAGCTTCAACAAGGCCCAAGTTCTGGGTCCTACACTTCATCCACAACAACCCTGGGCAGCGCTACAGGCTGGGGGGAAGAGAGGTTGGGAAGTGGCCCAGTGGAAAATTACCTGGAGGTCCTGGTCAGCAGCCAGCTGAACACGAGCCAGCGTGTGCCCAGGTGGCCAAGAAGGCCAGTGGCATCCTGGCTGTATCAGCAACAGTGGGGCCAGTGGGACCAGGGCAGTGATGATAGCACACCTCAAGGGCTGTGTCCAATTCTGGGCCCCTCACTACAAGAAAGATACTGAGGTGCTGGAGCGAGTCCAAAGAAAGGCAATGGAGCTGGTGAAAGATCTGGAGAGTTAAATCCTATGAGGAGCGGCTGAGGGAGCTGCGGTTGTTTAGCCTGGAGAAAAGGAGGCTCGGGGGACCTTATCACTCTCTTGTACAATTACCTGAACAGAGGGTGTAGCCTCATGGGGGTTGGCCTCTTCTCCCAGGCAACAAGTGACAGGACAAGAGGTCCTTCATGCCATGGTCTAGTTGACATGATGGTGTTCAAAGGTTGGACTTCATGATCCCAGAGGTTTTTTCCAACCTAACTAATTCTGTGATTCTATGGCTGATTTTACCTCCACACCTGCCTACACACACCTTCTCGGAAGTGATTAAGGCAAATTGCCTTGTGTGATGAAAGGTGTTTCAGCTCAGTTTGCTGTCTAAAAAAACTGAGGGCTGAATTCAGTCCTCAGTTATGCAAGAGGAGTTGCAGAGAGATTGTGACCCTCTTGCCAGCCATGGGAGGAAGAGCATGGTATGAGCTTGGCACCGTCCTCCCTTTAGGCATTCCCAGAGAAGTATGCTTATGATTATGGCCTCTGCTGGTTGCAGGCTGCCACACTGGTTGGGGAACACTCCCCTGCCCTTTGGTCACACATGAAGTTGTGTGTGTTGCACAAATAAACATTACCGTGTATAATCCTTTGAGTTCTGTGGGATGAGCTGTGCCACTTGCCTTGGGGCTGTTTGTTGTCATGCTGCAGTAGTAATAGTAAGGACATAACTTCGAATCGGAGGAGGATGAGACCATCTGAGGCAGGCAAGTCCTTCGAAAGTTTAGTAAGTGCCAGCAGAATGAAACTAGGACATCAGGGTATCCATAACCCCTTGAAAGTTCAAAGAATTTGTGCATAATTAATAGCAGTAACCAAAGCAGAGCAGCAGGTAAACATTGGTCTTGGCTTTGTTCTGGCAACTGTTTGGTATGTCCATTTTTCTGACTGAGAAGGAGCGAGACCAGACACAGATTTCAATGCTATCAAACTCAACTTGATGCCACTGGTAAGCTTTATCACTGTTGAAGATCTCAGAATTGTATCGTTGTTTCATTTGGCTTCAGAGATGCATTAGTTCTGAGGCATCCAAAGGAGGAATTTGACTGCATATACACACAAGCCTAAAAGCTTCTAGAATTGCCCAAGATGACTAAGATCTTTCTAGAATTCTGTAGTGCTAATTCAGAGGAGGGTGCAGGCAGTTGTTCTCAAAGTCCCCCTGTAAGTCTGCAGTTAAAAACTATACGTTTTTGTGATATTTGCTGGATTATTCATCTGGATTATCCAGAGTATGTAGCTGTGCTGTAGAGATGGATGCATGCATACATGTAAACTTCTGAAAGGCAATTTTTATGGAGAAACAATGAAATGACACAGTATGGGGATTACTGCCAAAAAATGCCTTAAGACACAGAAGGGTAAATGAAAAAGAAATACATGTTCGAACTTAAAATCAATTTTTTAGTGTATATTTGTTTGTTTGGCTGGTGATACATGCACTGTTTGGTAAGATGATTTTTCGTGGCGTGATTGAGATGTGTGCGTCAAGATCACTTTGGTTGGATTACAAGTTTCTGTGTGAAGTGCCACTTGGCTTCTGCCCCCTAAATTTTCATTAAAAAGCACTTTATGATCATCCAACATGAAGGGTGAGATTGGATTGATAATCTATCCATACCTATAGAAAAAAATGCCTTTTGAATCTATGCACATGATGCGGAATTTTTTTTTTTACATAGTTGTATTTGGAAGGATGGTATTTAAATTACAGCCTAGAATAATTACAGGAAAACAAACAATCACATTCATGCATCTTACGTTTTAGAAGTTCAGTTTCTTAAATGTATTTGCTGAATAAATGTCACCTTCCTGGAACTTGCACAACCAGGCGATTAGTTCACTTGCACAATCGAGCAATCCAAACAGGCAGGAGGACAAAGATAAACTTGGTTTTGTAATGATAATGCCAAAGGCATTTATTTTTGTGCAATTAAAATTTCACCTCAAAATTGCGTAGTGTGTTGTTTGCAAAGCCTTTCCTTTGATGCTTCAGCCTCCTTATCCCAAGAAAGATACGTAAAACATGTGTTAAACTGAGCTGCACTTTGGAGCTCTTCTGGGCCATGGTTCTGATGAGGCAGTGGTTAAGGTATTAGGTGGTGCTTTTAGTTGTAGCTATCCTAAGTTTGTCTGCTTTCATATTTTCTTCCCAAGGGCTGAGAATGACCTCCAGTGAAACATTTGTGGGTAGCTTAACCATTTTGCAGTTAGTCTGGTGCCTCGACCTCTGAGTGCTTTCATATTTCAAATATTTCATATTTCCCAGCTTTTCTTGATTATTTTTAATCTTTGATGAAGTGCCTTTTAGAGAAATCAAGTGCACACAGCCAGTGTTTAATTGTACATCCAGTGTGCTTTGTTGAGCTTTTGATGGGGTACCCTTCCTTCTTGGACCAGGGTAAAAGAGCAGAGGAGGCTGCTGTTGGGATAAGTTCTTTATTTTATAGTCTCGTAGCTTTCTTGAAGGCAGAGTTCGAAGGGGGTTACATGATAAAGGCAAGCAGCAACAGCAGCAGCAGGCAAAACCAGCTTGTTCTTCTATATGCTCTATATACTCTATATACTCTATTTTCTAGACTCGATACTCTAGACTCTACAGACTCTATATTTTTTCTTACAGAAATGTAGATTATATTTGTTAACTGACCAAAAGATTAACATATGATTCTAGTTTTTCTTTTCTTAACCTATCCTGGTCTAATTCTAACAGTCATTAAGTCTTACACAAGTGTAAGATTTGTGTATATAGTTTCTATCAGCTCTTATTGTTTATGTGAACACTCTATCTAAAAAATGTGAGCAGTATAGTTCTATCTATATTTTGTCTGAAGTAAAAGAATTCTGTGAAAAGGTAACACTGCTGCAGCAAGAACTGTGTTTAAGGTCTCTGCTGCAGCTTTTTAATGTTTAAGGCTCTTAGCATATACTTCTACTAAAAGTTAAAAAATCTGTATTTCTATTTCACTTTGGTGTGGCTTCATGTATTTCAGCTTGTCCAAAGGTTTTAATTCAATCCCTGTGCTTTGGCTTCCCTCTGGGCCTGAGTCCAGAGGAGCTCTCACTCCAACAGTGCTTGAGCGTCCTGTGATTTCAAACACCTCTTTTGGAGGATGTGCTGGTGCATCAGCTGTTGCTGTTATGGACAGGTCAGGTTTTTCCTTCCACAGAACACGCTCGAGTCAATGTCCAAAGAGACTAACATGGAATAAAGGTAAAAAAATTGTTTTGGATATTGAAAAAAGAATATTATTCACGTATCCAGCATTGACAGTATTGTTGAAAAGATGGAAAAGTTGTGAAAGAGTTGCAGATGATTCAAGGGCCGCAGAAGATGCCCTCTGAGGAAAGATTTAAGCATTTATCTGATGATTTTATCCTAAATTGTCATGTTAGCGCCAGAAAGGAAAGAAAATACTGAGTACTGAAGAGTTCTTCCATCTTGTAAAGGGAGGATGAACAAGGGTCTGTGCCTGAGAAGCGAAGTCCTATGCACAGCATTTGTGAGTGGTAATAAGCCTGATTGTGCATTGAAGCAAATTAGTAACCTACATAATGAGAGTACTGTAGAATGTTTTGGTGCCTAGGAAAATTTTGTCCTTTCCTTAAGTGTTTCCTGTCAGTTCTTCTTGTGATAGTCACATCTTTAGAAAAAGCATATAGTCTTATCAGTCTCTAGGAAGAAGCCTTTGATGTAGAATTTCTGGAACATCAGTAGTGAAACAAGGTTCAGAAATTGTATTACTTTAACTGCCATTCACAGTTCTTCATTTGTACCATTTCATGTGTTACCGGTGTTCATGATGGCATTCTGGGACATAAGGCTCGTTGTCATGTAAACAGCTGCTGGAGACAAGATGCATCCCTTTCTTTACTCTTGTTGTTCACAGGATCAGCTTAAATGTATGTTCAGTCTGTTACCTGTATAGTTTTATTACATTAGATTTATTTATTTGTTGCTGTGGATATAACAGTATTTAGAGATACCATTGCCTTTCATTTTTCTCTGGATTATCATATTTGTTTACTTATATCTTTAACCAAATTATTCAGCCAGAATGTAAAGCTAAAATGAGGGAAGTGAAGAAGCTAAAAACACTGAGGCCACTGAGCTTTGGTATGGGTAGCAAACTACTTTTTCTCTAAAAGCAAAAAGTGTTAGCTGTGGGTAAAACCAGGGGATGACAGAATTTTTGATCAAATACTGCTACTCAGAGCAGCCACTTGGGTCTCAGAAAACAAATTGTCAGATAAAATAGTACTAAATACTTGAAAAAAAATTATTAAACCCTCGTGAATTAAGTTTGCATCAACCTGTAATTTTCTGCCCGATTGCTTGAACTGAATTGAATGCTGCCTCGTCTTTTTTTTTTCCATAAGACACTAGTTCTTAGAGTTTAATGATAACAATTTAGAAGCACTGTTTGCTGATTCCTTTGTGGGCAAACACAAAAGAAGTAGACTGGGGACATCACATCTGAATGCTGTCTGCCATCACAGGTGTGATAGGGTTGGTCTGAGAAAGCAGTTCTGGGGTTTGTTCCAATTAAATGCCCTCTCCCCCCTATACTTCCCAACATCAGTAGGCACAGTGTATATATTGGGGGTGTGCAGCTATCGCTTTCACGCAGTGCGAGAGACATAGATGTTCCAGAGAGTAAATTTTGCAAGCCTGTCTTTCCTAAAAGTTTGTGTTAGTGAAAAGCCCGGTACTGGGTTCTTCTGGAGCAGAGGCAGTGCAGTTGATGGTGGGCAGCAGAGAGGAGCCCGTCTCTTACGTAAAAGACATTTCCCCTGTCCAGCTGAGCTCCGGGCGGTCCCTGTGGGTGCTCTGATCTAGCAGCAAGTGACCTCATGCTCTCTGCAGGGACACAGTGACTCAGTAGCAGACAGATCCCATATAAACACCGTAGTGCTGATTGGAGAGTGCTCAAACACAGCAGCCAACAGGGATTTGAGCAGTGTCTGCACTTGAGAAAATGAATCAGAGGCAATGAAATAAACCACCCTAAATGGCTGGAAATTAAAAAAAAAACCCAGCAACCAAAAACAAACCTCACAAAACAACTGTAGCACACTGATCTGCTAATTGAGATATGTGTGTGTCTCTGTCTATCTCTCTTTCTAGTAATCTTCTCTGCTGTTACTTGGTATGTCTGATTTTTGAAAGACTAGGATTGTTTTTTAATAAGAAAGTAACAAAAGCACTATGTTAATTAGTCAATTGTTGTGGAAGCAGCCTGCTTATTTTAGTTTATTGTAGGAATAAAATATGCAGTTAGGTCAGCAGAGACAAGCTAAGCCTTGTAAAGCTGCTTATGTTGTATTAGAGAACCTGTAAAGTAAGGGGAGGCTCATTATTTCTTCTTCAGAGTTATTTCAGGAATGTCACTGTGAAGTTCAGAAGATCCCACTTCAGAAGAATCCCAAATACTTGAAAAAAAAGGAATTATCATTGCAAACAGTGAAAAGATCTGTCAGTAGTACAACAGTACCATACCTTGCTATTTGAGGAAAAATATAAGTACAGAATAAAGTGCCCCATTTCTAGAGAATCAAAGCTTTGTGTTCAAGCAGTGCTGTAAAAGTGCACTTTCTTCCTGTCAAGTCACTGAATTCAGGTTCGGTTTTGCTACACTGAGGTAATTCTTCTGTTGCCTTTGCCTTGTAATATCAATATGTTTTGGAAGCTGCCATCCAGTGTGTTTAGAGTAAGTATTTCAGTCAATAAACAAATAATTTGAATGCGGCTGTAGTTGAGATGACAGCACTGACTGGTGGTGTGGCTTCCTAGAGAAAAGCACTAGTCCCTCATCAAGACACCGTAGTGTCTCAAAGGTTTTGTTAGTTGAAGCCTTTTTTAGTGTTGAGGGTTTTACCTAGAAAGTTGTCTGTGTGCAAGCAGGTGTTTATGCAAGGACCAAAGGGGTGACTCCATATCCCAGCTGGAGATGAGCGAGTGAAAGCACAGAGCAGCTGGGTTATTACTGAAGGGTGCCTGTGTAATTTAGGCGAAAGCCATTTTGTTTATGTGGTGTCAGGTTTGGAGGGTTCTTAACTAATTAAATTGAATCTTAACGTGACATTCATTACTCTGCTGCAATATTTGTGTGAAATCTGGAAATGGTGGGAAAAGAGTGCCTGTGAGCAGGCCAGTAACTATGGAGTTAAGGCTGCACCATGTAATGTGAAAGTTTCTCTTTGAAATGTGCATGAAGTGAGATACCTAATATTGGATATCTGCTGGGTCTCAAGGTTTTCAAAGTGACTGATGGTTATAATATCTCCCTGGGAGTTTCCTAGTCAGAAACACCTTATGAGAGTCTGCAAAGGGTACTGAGCAGCTCTGCTCTGAAAACCAGACTGGCTGCCAAGATCTTGGCATCTGAAAGCCGCAGGCATTTACAGTCACTATCTCCTGCGACATCTAAGACAACATCGCTCAAAAACTTGTTCTTGGCTCTTTCATCTATTGCCAATTGCTGAGGCTCAGTCATATGCATGTAAATGTAAATAATATGACAACTTCCCAGTTAGGGCAGTGACTGGTTTTTACCAAAGCCGCAATCCTTTTTCTGTAAAAAAAAAAAAAAAAAGCTAGAATTACTATCTTATATGATGACTAAAAACTAAGTCTTGATCATTAATTTTTAAAAATTGATGAAATAACAGCACCCTGCAAGCATGTCATTTATCCTACATCTGCACATGTGGACGTTGGAAGACCGTAGCCTGTAACTACATTTGAAAGAGTGCTCTGATGATAGTGTAAAATCCACAGAAGACTGGGTGCCACTTGGCAGTTTTAATTTCATTTTTCGTGGCCAAAACAGTGGTGAGGGTTTGTGAGATCTCCCACCATTAATCTCTTGCAGAAGATAATCCAGTCCAAATAAAACTGTTCTTCAGAGACTAAAGAAGGGGAAAGCCTAGGGTAGGCTAGGCAATTGCATTTATTGCACACATTGCCTGTTTTGTCAAAATCAGTGCTTGCGGAGTGGGCTTGTTCAGGATTCGTTGGGCATCTGTGTTGTGACTCTGAGTAAAGGCAAGAGTTAGATGGCAAGGTGAAGGAACATGGTGCTGGAGGTATCATCCTGTTAGTGAGAAACATAACCTCGGTCAAGCCCCATGTGCAGTCATAAGAGAAGGGTTGCCAGCTCGAGTGCTTGGAATTTCTGTTTGAATAATTTTGTTGTGCCTACCCATCCTAAAGTTCCCCATGAAAACTTAATAAGTCCCAGTGCATTTAAATCCTTAAGCAAATAATTTTGTTGCATGTCCTTGTCACATTTTACTGTCTGTGAAAAGGTAGCAATATGTTTTAAGGCTTGCACTGGAACACTGTCAGGGTGAATTTATTAATTTTCGTATGTACTTATGTATGGGCTGAATTATATCAGTACCAAACAGAAGAGTATAATTTTTTAAAGGAGTGGATACAGTATGTGTTGGCTACTGCTGAAAGTTGTGTGTATTTTCATTTGCTGGACTGACAAGAGGGCACAATATATCAGGATTAACATGGTTCACATCCCTAAATGCACTTCTGAACCTAATGAGTGACTGGCTAAACCTTAGACACAGTATGATCTTTTATGGGTTTAGTATTTATTTATTTTTCCTGTTCTCTTTACAAGTGTGCTAAAAGCAAACAATCTCTGACAGTGAGTCAGAGAGGCTAATTGTATCTTGCACAAAAAATCCACAAGCTTTTTCAACTCCAATTATTTCTCTTTCACCTTCATGGAATTCATTGCCAGTGAAAGATGCTGGGTGAAGTGTCCTGAAATTTTCTGACCACAGCTGTGTAAAAGTAGCAGTGTCCCTCCTCGGCTTTGTGTTTCTGCTGAGAGGAAATGATAAGGCTGTTTCTTGCTAAGCATGGGCTTAATACTACCAGCTCGTCTCATGCAGATTATCAAATAGTCTTCAGGTAGTAATGACCTTTGGTCATGGTGAGCATGGGCCAGATCTAAGCTAGCAAACTGTGAAAGGATCTATATCCCATTACCAAGCCACTATCTGGTCTTGCTCATTAACATTTTAGTGGCAAAAGTTCAAATGAGAATAGTCATGAAACTAATTACATTGAAGTGCATCTGTGAGTGGTAAAGACAGCTGACTTCTATGCATCTGAATAAATTCAGTCTATGTTAGGAAATGTTATTCTGCTTCTAAATGAGAGAAATACATTGCAAATCACGAAGACATATTGAAAAGGAGAATGTAGATGTGCCCTACATGTGATGTGCTTGATGCTGCAGTTCCCTGATACAGTCAGTTAATGAAGTGAATAATCAGAAGTGCACTTGAGTAGAGGCAGGGTCTTGGGCAATATTTTGTGCCTTATTTTCTCCCACAGACACCAAAAAGTCTGCAAGGTAAGAAAGATTGTGGGGCAGGAGGGTTGGCACTGACTTGGGTAAAACCAAATGCGACCCAGTATCAAGACTAGTTTGGCTATATAGAGACCTGGGTATAACGAGAGTGAGTCAGGGAGGAGAGAGAAAGGGGAAGAAGTCTTGAATCTGTTCCTGCTAAGTTCTGCTGTTGGACAGCGTTTCCCCACAGAAGGGACTCAAAAGCACAGGTAAGACTGTGGCCAAGTCTATTCTTTAACACAGTCTTCTGTCTGTAAAATGGCAGAGTGTGAGAAGAATGTGAGCAGTAACGAGGTTACGCAGGCATTTAAAGCAGATAAACCACTTTATGTAGTAATTACGGCTGGAAGTCAGCTGCATTTACCAACAGTCCACTGTTAGGAAAAGTACTGTATATGGGTAGTTGTTACTGTGAATCTCTTCATATTAACATGTCTTTATGTGTCTCATAATGCTGTGGCATTTTGCACAGGTATGAGAAATGAGCAGAAAAAGATAGTTTTCCCTCTTGGCTTTATTATCTCTGATTTTTGTGCTGTAAGCAGGCTCCAACAAACAGTTGTGTTGCAGGACGTTGCAGGAGGTGGGGGTCTCCAAAGTTTTAAGAAGATGATGCAGACATAGAAAATACACATTTATTTTACATCTGGATAACTAAACTGAGATACTTCAAGTGACCTACAGTGAAGTTCATCAGGTGGTACTTTCATATGTAACATACATGATGCATCCAGTGAGCTATTGTAAACCAAAGATGAAGCTCAGTTACTTTTGCTCCTGGTAAGTTCTGGTTTTGTTTCTGTTCTTCAGACACACCCTAGAGAAACCTGCACTGGAGTAAGTATAATGGGGTTGTACAATGCAGATTCACAATGCAGACAACCTGGCACCAGTGCAAATTACAGTCTTGTAGCACTGGCACAAATGCTAATGAAATGAACTGTAATGGGTTCAGCTGGGTTGTACAGGCCAAAAATTAATAGAAAGAGACGAATTGGGTTTTTTCTTTAGTAGAGTGCAACTTGCTCTTACTTTGTATGGAATGTTCCTCAGCAGCCTAGGGACTTCTCAGTTTTTCTTGGGAAGAAGCTAAGCTGCAGTGGGACCAGGGATGATGCCACCTGTGTGCAGTGAGTGGAAATCACACAAGGAAGTGGGAAGGCAAGCCTGCATTGATATCTATCCCCTTCTGACTCCCAGCTAATGCCTGTTGTAAGGATGCAGAGGTTGTAAATGGCTTGAATTGACTCCTGTGGTTGACCACAGCAGGAACACGGTCAGATCTGTAGTTCCGCCCTTGAGATACCTTTGTTTAACTCACTCTTGAAGGCTGGGCCATGTGAATTTTTTAGATGAGGAATAGCTTTTTGAAATGTTTCTTTTTCACTTACTAAGCAACGTAGATATAGTCAACACACCCATATAGGGAGTGGTAATCTTTCCAATCCAGTCAGGAAAAGGCAGAATGAAACACTTCAGAGGTACTGCAAGCAACCCCAGGGAAGGGGAATAGATGTTCAGTACAATTCTGCCTGTGAATAAGTCACACAGGAAGAGAGATCACTGAAAGCTGATCAGTCCCTTAAGAAAGGTTGCTTAATCAAGAAAAACCATTGGATAGGGACTTGGGAGACTAAGAAATAAAGTAAGATTGTTAAAGCTGTTGAGTTTTGCTGTCTGACTTAGGGATGTCAAATGACAAAAACAGGGTCCACCAATTAATACGCAACTTTTTCAAAGTGCTCTGAAATTTTAAGGAATTTTCTATTAATGCCCCTAAGCTTGGACCAGACCTAAGTGTTTCTCTGGCAGTCAGAGAGAGGTGAAAGCTTTTCTGGCTTCTGTGCAGTTTCACCACGTATTTTGGCAGTGTTTGGCATCCTCTCTCTGTTATTTCCCACTGGGCCTGTGCAGATAAAAAGGACAGGATACAAATATGCTTGTTCTTTGACAGGAAGTAGAGCAGCTTTGCCTGCAGCATTTATGTTTGGCTTGGAGTTGCTGATCTGTGTTTCTCAGCTATAGAAATTGGTGCTTTCTGCCAGTTTATGCCTGAAGCAAGGGTCATTCCCTGCCCTCCCTTCCCAATAAGTTGCACTAACTTTTGTTTGTGTCCAATGAAGGACAGTGAAGCTGGTGATGGGTCTAGAGGGTAAGTCCCATGAGGAGTGGCTGAGGGAGCTAGGGTTGTTTAGCCTGGAGAAAAGGAGACTTAGGGATGACCTTATCACACTCGACAGTTATGTGAAAGGAGGTTGCAGTGAGGTGTGGAGTGGTCTTTTTTCACAGAATCACATGATGATTTGTGTTGGAAGGGACCCCTGGAGATCATCTAGTCCAACCTCCCTGCTCAAGCAGAGTCCCGTAGCACATGTTACTCAGGGCTGTGTCCAGTTGGCTTTTGAATATCTCCAGAGAAGAGACTCTACAACCTCTCTGGGCAACCTGTTCCAGTGCTAAGTCACCCTCATAGTAAAGAAATTCTTTCTTGCATGGAACTTCCTGTGTTCTAGTTTCTGCCCATTGCCTCTCATCCTACTGCTTGGCACCACCAAGAGGAGTATGGCTCCATACTGTTTACATCCTTCCCAAGTAACAAGTGATGGGGCAAGAGGAAATGGCCTCAAGTTGCACCAGGGGAGGTCCAGATTGGATATTAGGAAGACATTTCTTCACAGGAAGGGTTGACAGGCACTAGAGCAGGCTGCCTGGGGGAATAGTTGAGTCACTGTCCTTGGTGGTTTTAAAAGTCGTGTAGATGTCATGCTTAGGGACATGGTTTAGAGGTGAACTTGGCAGTGCTGGGTTAATGGTTGGACTCGATGATTTTAAAGGTGTGTTTTGGCCTAAAAGGTTCTGTGATTCTGGTTTTTTTTTGATACATCCATGGTCACAGCTAGAGAATTATGTGGAAAAGCACATTTAGCACTGGGAGCAAACACCAGCTTGGCAGCCCTTTTTCCACCCATACAGGTTTATTGGTGCAGGTCTCTCCACATCACCTCAGCCATGACCTGGGCTGACCTGAAGTGAGAGAGTGACTCAGTTAATTCCCTGTCAGCCCTTTTGGCATCAGCTGCCACAATGGCTGAGCTGCCAAGTGCCATCAGTGCAGTGCAGTGCTGTCCTTAAAGAGGTCTCTTGGGAAGGGGATTGAAACTACAAAACGCTTGTCAACATCAATTGGTAAAAACTTCAAGACTTACCAAGTCTTGAGCTCAGATAAATATTGTTATCACTAAGAGCCAGCCTCCCTTTTTCCTTTCTGCCCACACAGTGTAGGGTCAAGCTCTGAAATCTTTACCCTCTTTTTATTCTGTAGTGATGCATAACAAATGCCACTGATCCAAACCAAGCCAGACAAAAATATGCTCTTATTACAAGGGACAAATTTGCTAGGAATGGGCTAGCACATAGTTTACTGTTTAGTTCCCAGGAACGCACTGTCAGCCCAGTCAATGCACTAATGCAGCAAAGCATTTCGGCAAAACAAATAAAAAGAAGGTGGAATCTGTGCATGGGCACTGCTCAGTGAGCTTTGTCAAGTAAGGTGTTTAACCATTTGGCTCTGAGTTGCCTTCTAAACTGGAGCCTTTTAAACTGTCTGTGTAGCTGTGGGGATGTGAAGTGTTGAGCAAAACTGGGCTTGTCTTGGGGAGGTGTGGGAGCCTGTTCACTAGTAAATTGGAGTTCTTCATCGTTCTCCTGTGAGGGAGGTGAACACATGGGGGAAGGGAGGCACAGGCTAGTAAAAGACTACACTTCTGCTATGAGTCAGCCCCAAAGGAATCTTAATTTTAATTTATTTGTTTTGGGTTGAGCTACCAGCTATTATGGGTGCAGCCAGAACCCGTGGGTCTGCAGAGCACTGTGCTGGAGGCAGGCTTGATCCCATCACAGGGACACTTTGGGATCCCTGAGGATCCCACTGCCACTGCAGCCGCTCAAGGTCCAGAGTAATGAGACATTTCTCAAGCCTCATCCCAGCTCCTGGTGTCTGTGTCTGAGTGGTTTAGACAGCACTTCTCTTCAGGGGCCCTGGAGATAGAGGCCATTCTTTGCCACTGGGCTACAAGGATGCAGAAGACGATACAGCAAATGAGCTGGGCTGACAGTCACTATGTGGCTGTGCAAGGGCAGATTTTTGTGTCTCTTAATGCTTGCAAACTTACTTTTCCTTTCCTTCTTTCCTTCTCTAGATTTCCCTTCCTTGCTGATAGCTCTGCAGCTCTCCTAGGTATGCAGTTTGTAGGAAGCTTCCTGCCCAGAGGACAGCTGTATATTGTTGTTTCTACGCTGTCATGCTGTGCAGGCATCTCAGTCAGAGTTTCACTGTGTACATCTTGCTCAACAAGTCCCAGCCTTGCAGCCTGGGGGATTTGTGTTGGAAGAAGCTTTTGCAAATTAAAAGTGCTATGTTTGCATGTTTCTCTTTGCAGGTACTCTGTTGTAGGGTAGAGGTGAGTACTTGTCTGCCACCTTCGTGCGCCACACCCAGCCGTACCCAGCACCATCGAGCTTTTCTTCTCCTGGGTCTGTGCTCCCAGTGATCACTTTCAGCACAGTCATGCAGGAAGTGTTGGGGTACAGGCAGGAGTGCCCAAGCCTAGTTTAATTTTGTAAGGGACCTCAAGGGTCATGCAGCCCATCACCTAGTCCGTAATTTTTGTTTTCCCCAAACTTGCCAAGCCCCATCTTTGAAGCAGGCAAGCAGTTTTGCACTTGGAAAGCAGAGTCTCCCAGAGTTTGGATGTCCTAATGACGGGGAGTCATCTTCCTGCCTATACTTAGTGGTGGCTGGCGTCTGTGGGTTTGTTCTGGTGCCAAGAAAATTGAAGAGATTATATACCTTTCTCACCTTCCCTCTTGCATGAGAGCAAACTCAACCTGCCAGGGTTTTTTAATAGACATGAGGCAGGGAAGAGTTGTGTGAGCCTTTGTAAGGCATCAAAATATCTTTAAAAAAAAAAAATTAAAAGCATGTGTGGTTAGCACAGGTTGAAGAGCAAGATAATCTTTGAGGCCTTGTGAGATCAGCCACCTGCTGTGTCTGTTGTGATAGGTTTGCCCAGCCTGCATGCTAGAAACTGTTTCTCACTGTTACTTTGTTGGCGTTTATCATTTAATATGAATGCAGAAATCCTCAATCATTTAGGACACTTGCTTGTTCCCCCTCTCCCTCCCGAACTAAAGAAGGCTGAAAAGTAAGACTGTACTTAAGCAGAGGCAGCAAAACCTTTTCCTAATGTTAAAAATGGAAATGGATTGCAAAAGGCAGCTGCATTGTTTCTTTGTCTTTTCTTTTAAGGCAGAGAAGCATGTTTCCTTTTCATTTGTTAATTACAAAAGAAAATTCACCAAGGAGAGTCTTGTTAAACAAGTCTGGCATTGAGCAGGGAAAGAAAGAAAAAAAAGAAAAAGCTGCCTTCACTGACCCAACTCACTGCCGTCATCTGAATTTAGTTTCCTTCAGCTTTTTGTTTCCACTCTTTTCCTCTAATTTTTTTGGTCCAGTATTAACAGCTTCAGGAAGGATGACAGAGCCCTATATTTTGCCCCCAGGCACTGCATGGAAACGACGATTTAGAAATTTAATCATCAGGTATGGACTTACTTCATGTGGCACACACTTGCAGCCCAGGGAGCCACGGGAGCAGTGATGCGTGCCCATTGCTGGCAGGCAGCTGCAGGGATTTTTAGTTCCCCAACCTTCTCACTGCCTGTCTGACTTCCTCTTCCTCATCAGAGACAAGTATTTCCCCAGCCCATTTTACCTCTTTGTAAAATGTTTAATTTGGAGGAAGCAGAGATTTTTTTTTCCAGATAGACTAAGAAGCAGTGGGTGTGGGAGCATTTGGGATGAGCTCTCTTGCAGGATGCTGACCTGAAGTTGCAGAGACATCTCGTGAAGAGCTTTTGACTAGTGTAAGGAAAGAACTGCAGCTCTAGGTCTAAAACTCTGCCCCCAGAGACACCATTCAGAAAGCTCACAAAGTTTGCTGGGAAACCATCTAAATAGTGAAGGAGCCCAAGTGCTGGTGGGTTTGTGGAGCTTTGGATGCAGAGTTTTCCAGGACTGCTCACTCTCTCCAAAGTGCATTAGCATACAAGAATAAGCCATGCCAGGACATCAAGACATTATTCTGTCACTTTTCAGTTATATTAGCTGCAGGATGATTAGGTTTTGTACTAGGATTTTCACATTTTTATTTTGGCTGCAGGATGTATGCAGGAAGGGTGCTTAATGTGCCACCCCTATAGTTTAAACAACTGCATGGTTTAAAATGCTTTAGTATGCAATGGTGAGGAAGAGAAGCAGCTGCTTGAGAATGTTTTTGCACTGTTGCTCTTTTGGATCAGTGCAGCCACTAAATTCACATGGACACATTACCAGCTTTTACTTGGTCTCAAGGAGCTCCCAAACTGCATTTGCTTATTAACCCCAAATCCCATTGCTTATTAACACATCCTGTCATCAGTAGGTTTTAGAAGGTCTAATGGAACCAGTTCATGAGCCTTCTCAGAAAAGTGTCAGCCTAGCACAGGCTGTGAGCACCAAATTTAGCCAAATCATTTGAATATAGTTTTACTCAAAGTTTATGGTCTTTCTGTGAATGCAAATGTAGCAGTGGGGTTAAGTTTCAATTACATGGTGCCACATTCTCAGCTACTTACCTGTTTTGTGAGCAAATCCATTTTCTTTATTATTTAAGAGGCTAATTTAGTATGTTACTAATAGCAGTATTATCAGTAGTATTTAATTTTTATCCATAGTGCTGGTATTATTTAACAGGAGTGAGTGGGGAGTAGAAGTGGGATTTATTCTTCCCACCATCTAAGCAAACAAGCACATGTGAGACATGAATAAAGTGTGTTACAGTGCCGTAGGGAACTTGGCGTATATCAACACAATGTTTAAATACCGAGATAGAAGAACAAGGAAGCACAGGCTGATTTAAGTAATAATGACTGGTACGGTTGTGACTAAAGTCTAGTTAGGTCTGTCATCTGGTTTGTAGCCATGCTAATATCCTTGTTTTATTTAGGGCAAAAGCTACCAGGAGTGGGGCAGGATGAGTAGAGTGGCAGCTGTAACACAGATCCAGTAGTTTCCAGAAATGTGGATGAGAAGCTCAAAGCTGTAAGAATTCAATCCCTAAAAAAACAAACTTCTGCTACTACAGGCTTGATGTGTCTTTGAACAAGTCACCGGTGTTCTGTGAGATTGCTAAATGTCTGAGGTGGGGAGTTGCTGATTCTTTTTATTGATAGGGTAGACAGGTAGAGGGACTAAAACATAAACTGTAGGCTGAAATAAAAAAATCTGCAATGAATCACAAACTGGCTGTGCTTTTGCTTGGCCCAACCTGTTCTACCAACGGGACTGAAACTTCTGAACCAAAACTTCGAGCATGAATGAATGTTGTTCCTTCTTGGCAAAAGACAGAGGACTCAAATATTTTTCTTCAGAGGTTTTTCTCTGTCACTTGTCCCTCGGTACATGGTGTCACCTTGGTGATTCAGACCAGCGGGAAGGACCAAAATGAAGGGCTGCATTGGACATGCCCATGTGAGCTGGTGCACCCCTGCACTGTGCTGACCACGTGGATGTAGCAGCTTGGAGCCCCAAAGAAGCAAAGCAGACCTCATGCCCAAGACCATCACTGCTGGCTCTCAGTGCAGGTACAGGCTGACTGCAATGCAGCCCAACTGTGGCCAGGATGCCGGCAAACATGGGGGTATGTGTCTGTGTTGGTGGTCATTCAGTGGTGGTGCAGGTCAAGGGCTCTAAAAATATTTTTGTTTTTAGTGAGCTGGAGTCCCAGTGAGCTGGAGAAACAGAACAAAGTAGAATACCCCTTGAAATGGGGCAGAAGGGGAATCACTGGCATAGTTTCCTAAAACATGAGTAAACTTTCCCCTTGGTGCTTTCAATTCCAAGACTGTCTGCCTTTTGGAAAATAGGCTGGAGTGAAGTGTCGCTCCAGATGCAGAGTAGTTGTGGAAGTCTCTAATACGCATTTGTAGCATGTGTACACTTATGGATCTCAAAGCAAGCTACAGCAACAGAAGAAGCTAAACCTAAAGCAGTAAACATAAGCAAACTGCTGTTTGCTCTAGGGTATCATGGAAGTGGAAAAACTTGTTGAATACACAGGTTTGCAGCTTTTTCTCTGGGCACTTAGGTTAGCTGGGTGGCAAATGTGCAGTTTCGTTGATCATTACCAACCTCAAAGAGATAGCATTTACCTTCCCGAGGAGAGGCTCATAAAAGCAGGCTACTGTTAATGTGTACTTAATGCCCAGAAACTGGAGTGCCCCACCCCCGGAGACTGTGGTAGGTGTTTAAATTGTGCAGGCTCAGCAAGAAAGCATCAAAGATTTCCCAGTTGCATGTGTGAGTTTTGTGATGGGGCCACCAAGTGCAGGGCAGTGAGGGTGACCGGTGCCTGGGTGCTGCTTTTGTTTGACTGGTGGGCTCTGGTGGAAGAGTTGTAAAGCACTGGAGCACCTCGGGGCATCCTCTGAGAGAACAGTGTCAAACTTTCTTCCCCCTCTCTTGCCCACCAAATCCTACACACAGGGGCCAAGGGACTCTTGTATTCTTTTTGCAAAGGGAGTAGAGCATCCTTGAATGAGATACCAATATAAATGGGTTCATGTGTCATCTGATCATAACATGAGAGAAACGGTGGGCAGATACAGGAAGCAGATTTACTGCTGACTTTACAAGAGCCCCATGAAAGAAAAGTGGTAAGCGTAGGTGATGAGCATGGAGAGTATTCTACTATAGTAGCCATGTGATACAGAAAGTAATGTAGGAGTAGCCTGGCTTTTGACTGGAACAGGTTTTTTTTTTTTACCTCTTTATAGGCCACCTGTAAGTTAGTAAACCTGCCATGGAGAGAAATTTGAGCAAAATCCACAAGTTACAGTGGTGTACGATCCAATTAAAGAAAAGAACAGGAAACAGAATATATTTGGAGATGTAAACCAAATTTTGGTTATATGACCTTTGGGAACAAACCAAGGTCAGGTAACTTATTGAAGTTCTCTACCTTCATGGGAGGCTGCTTCGTGTTTGAAAAGAATCTGAAGCAGTATCACTGACATGCTAACAGGCTTTCCTATTCATTTGCAGTGAGCTGGTTCTGCTTTTTATCCCTTAGTGACCACAGCCATTAAATTCTGACTGTTGATGTATGTGGATTGTTTAAAAATATATTCATATTTATGCCCTTGCTTGCTCCATTTGTCTGCCTGTCCAGAAGAGCTGGATGTCAATCACTGCTCTCTCCTCATAATGCTCCTTTTCCTTCTCTTGGGTCATGTATGCAGCCACTTCCACCATAGTCCAGATTCATCACCTTGTTTTTTCAGGATTGCTTTCCTTTTGGCATCTCCTGTCTTTTAACAGGTCCCCTCTGAGCAAGATTTAGAAGAGACTAGGACAGGCAACTCTCTTTGTATATGTAACACCTTAATGTTATACTTCCTAATCCGTTAGTAACCTGGTCTTCTTACACTGTGATGGAAAGTGAAATACTACTAAGCAGTTTAGTATCCCATCTAATTAGGTGACGGGGTGGCTAAGGGCAGAATGCAGTCAGTCAAACCCTTGTGGCTGGAAACAAAAACAAAGACTCCGACTCTTTAGTTTGGGAGAGCCGGTGGGTCATGCCACCTGTTGAGAGAGACAGAGGGGCGTGTGCTGGGTGTGATGCTGTAGGCAGAGGTGGAAAGCCAGAACAAGCTGTCGCAACCATATTGCTGACAGGATAGAGATAAGCTACATTAATGCCATGTACTTTGTACTGCTTTGTGCCACTCCTGCTGCTTTATGCCGATTGTTTTGGACTTGTTCAGAAGTGCAAGTGGGATATCTGCAGGAAATGGCCAAAACACAGCCAGGCTGTGATATTTAGCTGAGGAACAGGTGTTGGTAATAGTACAGCTTTTGCTACATTCCTTTGTCCCATTTTTTCTATTACAGGTTTAGGAATGTAATACTGCCTCTTAAATTTTGTCCACCTCAGATCCTGAAAATTCTGACAGTAATTAGAAAATTACTTCCACTGGTTTATTGCTTGCAGTATTTCTCATGGTGTTTAATATGCTCCTCAAAGACTTTTAGTTGGATTCAAGCCAGTGTGCCTCTACCTTTGCGTTTGAAAGGGTCTCCTTTAAAGATAGTGCCTTGACTGATTTCAGGTAAAGCAATTCTGGATTTAATGGAGAAGTTACAGGTCACAGTCAGTGACATGGGAATTGTGCCAGGTTGAAAGTACCCACAAATTTATTTGCAGATTATTCTGAGAATTGAAGCCTCCTCTTGGAATGAAAAGCAAGAAACTCGTAAGCAGTAGTGAGGCGTAGTTCACGAAAATGTCATTTGGTAATGATAACATAACCAGCTAATGCTACTTTCCCTGCCAGTGGACATGTTGGACAAGTGGCAAAACATTGTGTTGAAAGGAGGTAGCAGCATGTAAATTTGCATCCTGGCTACTCTGAATTGCTTGCTGTTGCAGGTTCTGAGCTCTGCTGAAACACCTTTCTGTTTGTTTTGATCTGATTCCCAGTTGATTAAGAAGGAAAATGGCTGTTGGGCAGAGCTCTTTGTTTTAGAGTGGTAACTGAAAAGATTATGACAAGATTGCCCCATTTTTTTGTCTGGATTTTGCCAGTTTCCTATCAGTCAAGACTTAGGTCCAGGTTCACGGCATCATGTCCATTAGCATCCTTTGTCATTTGCTTTCTCATCCGTAGACAAAGGTCACATGTCCTTGAAGATTTTATTAGATACATCAAGCAGTCCTTGACATCATGCATCAAGAAGTACTATGGGACCAGTCAGAGCAGGCAGTTGTTCTCAAGATGACCTGATTTTTCTTCAGTATGGGTTGTTGGAAGATATTCTTTCATTTGCTTCTCCACCAAAATGTCCTTTTTTATGAGATCCATTTGCTCCCTTCTCTTCCACAGGTCGCCTGGGCATTCACAAGTTTTGAAAGCAAAACATTTTATTCCACAGTTCCATTAATGTAATATCACTGGTACTAGTATCCCCTTTTAATCAAAGCTAGGCCACCAAATGGTATTGCTGGCGTGCTCTCATCCACGTATATGGTTTTAGGTCTTTAGGTGGGGAAGAGAAGTAAGTGTCTATCTGTCATGGTTTAGGAATGGTATGTCCCAATTTAGAATTCCCTCTAAAACCTGTGCTCTGTTCACTCGCTCCCCTCCTGGCCACTCCCCTGCTGCAGAGGAGAATTGGAGGCACCATGGGTTGAGATGAGACCGGTTTACTGCAAAGAGCAATGAGATAAGAAAACAAACGATAACAGCAACAATACTTACGACAGAGGGTACACGAAAGGAAGGATTCATACAGAAGACCCCCAGCAACAGACAGGACTGGACAGCTCCCTCTGCCATGCTCACTTGACCAAAAGGAACCCCTTCTCCCTGGAAGAGACTCCCTTCCTCCAACCTGACAACACAGCAGTGACATGTGATGGTATAGAATAACCCCTGAGTCTGAGCCATGCCCCCTCCTGGCTACTGCAAAATTAACCCTGTCCTGGCCGGAGCCAGGACAGTATTCTAAATTACTGTGCTTTTCAGGCATCCCCTTAGTTTGGTTTCCTCCAAAGCTCCAGGATAATTTAATGTTTTCTGGCACTGAAGGAGTTACGCGGTGATGCTTTCTATAAGGTGATCAACACGCCCTGGCTGTAAGGTCTTATTTGTGCATTACTTTTTGCTGTCCTGTTTCTAACATGGCGCTCTGCTTTACAGGAAAATCGTGCATATCTATTTTGGCTGAGAACACTCTCAGGGAAACCAGAACAGTTTTTATTTGTTTGTGTTTTGCAATCCACTGACGTTGTAGCAACATCATTTTCTGAGGTCATATTGCAGAAGGCTGGAAGGGAGCAATGTCTGCTGGAATGTCTTTTAGGGCGGATAGATAGAAAAATAACACACTGCTTACAACCCCTGCATTTTCCATGTTTCATTTTAAATGACGGCTTTTATTTTTGCTTAAATATGTTTTGAGATCCAACAGACACTACTTCCCAGAATGTTTACAAATTGCCTTTGCAATGGTAGAGGAACGTGAGCTTGCCACTGTGGTGCTGAGGCTTTCTGCAGGTGCATGGGCAAAGGCAGCTTCAGTATTCTTACTGATCTGTTACTTGAGTTGTGTTTTGTCCTGTTTAATAAAGAAATATCTATCTGCTAAGCAGTTTTAAAAAGCAGCGCTTGTCTATATAAATAACGTTTTGAGTTTCTTCAGGGATCTTCCTAGATCTGAAGGACTTACGTTGATGTACTCCTTTAAGTGTAAAATTACAAAATGTCATAACCATTGATTAATTTGATCAGATAAAGCAGATCAAAGGAGTAAGGCGGTTTGTAGATCTAGTTATTTTCATGCTATGTCTGTATGACATACCTCCACTAGCATCTTCATTAACTGCTTTCAGGTGAGAAGTGGGAGCAAACAGAATGACTTCAACTGGGAAGGATGTAGGTTAGTAGTCCCCAAGTTCACTTGCAGTAGTGTTCACTAGCTCTGTGTTTTTACTGTGGAGGCCAGAGGTTTACATTTACATTGATGAAATTCGAAGTGAAAGTACTGTAGCTTTTCATCAGACCTGCAGTGCCTATGACCTACATTAGCTTCTCTGCTTTCTGCCATCTCTCCACCGACTGCCTGAAAGTCTCAGCAAAGCCTGGAAAAACCTGTGGTGGGTCCATGGGGAATTGGGACACTAATTTGTCACCTGTTATAACCCCAAATCTTTGTCTTAAGAACTAGATATGTTGTCGGAGTGATGCTAATGGATTAAGCAGAGGCTCCCAGTCAAGGAGTTTCTCTTGACTACAGTGAGCTTCTGTAAAGGCTCTTCACAGGGACAGGGATGGTCATTTTTCCAGTAGGCTCCTGTGACTCCTCTGGGGCTAGATTCAATTCTTAGCACTGGCAGTGTAAATCTTGGAGGGGTTGTGCAAAAATATTTGTTAGATATGATCAGTGTCAGTAACAGTGAAGTCAGATGTCACCCCTGGGATGTGGCCCATCCCTGGGATGTGTGGTGGCATTGAGGATGGGGTGATGCAGCCTTTGACTTAGGCTGACGCGTGCCAACTGGGTAGGAGGGCATGGTGTGGCTCTCCCCAGTCAGCCAACTCACTGGGCTGCAACTTCCACTGCTGTCTGTGTCAGGTGGAAAACTCAGGAGTGGCTGTTATCACAGCAAGCACACTCACCTGCTGTCTCCACTGGGTGGGTCCCCATTCAAAGCGTAAGTGGAGGAAATCTGGGGCAGAGCCAGAAGCTGATTTTCTTTCAGTGATAATTTTGGCAACTTGGTTTCAAAACCCAAAGTTTTGGAACTTGTTTTGGGGTTTTTTTCTGAAGTGCTTTCTATTTGAGAGGTTCTTTCCTCTTGTGACGTGGCTGATATTTGGGGTTGCAGTTTATGAGTTTTTTACAGGAATATGGTTTCTTCCATCAAGCCTATATGAGGCTTATAAAGAACAGGGGACTATGCTTCAGAGCTGAGTTTGCCCCGTCTAGCTGAAAAAAACCCCAAAATTGTTCCTGAATTTTAACTTTGTTTTCTCACCCCTATGCTGTTCTTATATTTTCCCATTCACAGAGAAAACAAGAAAAATTTGCTGCTGTTTTTGTCCCTAGCTGCGCACATTTTAAGTATGTGACTAATACTCTGTAACACGTTTTACAAACATGAGTGTTACAAATTACTGGCAAACATTTCAACAAAACAAATGCAACCATCAGGGAGGTGCAGGACATGAGCCACCTTCCCCCATGCCCCCACACTTCCGTGCCCTTGTTTCTCCTCTCTGTAATTTTAGGGCTGTTGGCTGCCCTGCCAACACAGGAGTGGTTTCCTGCCCCTGTGTCTGACTGAATGCGGTGTGGGCAGAGGCCCAGGTGGGCTCAGCCCCTTGCTCCCCTGGAACACTGGTCATGCAAGTTGGCTGGTGGTGAGCTGGGGCTATCTCCACTGGACCAGAGCAGGCTTTGAGGTGGTGATACACCACAAAAAAATAGTTGCTCTGCTCTTCAGAGCTTGCTGCCCCTGCAGCTCTCACCCTTTGCACTCTGACCTGGGCAGTGGGGGACCTGGGCTTCAGGCTGCCCCTCAGCTCAGCCGTTAGCACTCACAGAGCTGCAAGTCTTCCTCGTCTTCCATCCTTTCCAGCAACGTTGTGCTTGGGACAGTTCCCACAGCAGTCCTCCTGGCAGCCTCCCGGCCCCATGTTTCTTCCCTTTCTTTGGACTAAGGAGTTGGGGCAGTGACACATGTACTGTCTGGCAGTAATGACATGAATTGGGTGATGGGACCCCAGAGAGAAGGCACATGTAGGGGAATAACAGTCCCTGGCCCATATGTGTTCCCAGGGCTCTGACTTTTCTTCCCTTGCTCCCAGACAGGAGAGAGGTGCCTGGAGAGTTGCTCCAGCCTTTGGGGAAGCACAGACTTGAACATCCAACAGTACCTGTCACAAGGAGGCTGAATGGCCTTTTGAGAGGCAGGCTTTAGAAATCAAGGGGTCAGATGACTGGTATGAGATATGTCCCTGTTTATTCTCTGATAGCTTTTTACGTCAAAGACCATCATCAGTGAATCACCTACATGTGTGTGTGACTCTCATCATTGCTGTGCTAAATATAAATGTCAAAGGATATTGAGCTGTAGGAATAAATCAGACTGTGTTGGCATGCGTGTATCAGACAGATCTTCCTCTTCCGTGTGTCCTTCTCTCTCCGTTACAAAGGCTGCTATGGTCAATGGGAAGCAGCTGCAGAAACTCAAATCTAAGCCAGGACTACAGGTTATATTTTCATACACAGATCTGGCATATCCACACATTGGATCTCTTCTTGCCAGTTCTGTCAAAATTCTATCAGTGAAGAGAGAGAGAAAGATTTGCTTTGACAGTATTTCTGAGGTAGAAACACTGAGAGACTGAGAAGCGTTTGCACACCCTTTTTTATACAGAATGTGTGATTTTTAAATAAGTACCAGAGAGAAAGTAACTTTGCCAAGGCTACCAGCCCTGCTGGCTGATCTGTGGACATGGGTGTGGTGTGGGATTCACATGCGTTCAGGTTAAAGCACTTCAGTTAGACTTTCAAGTTAGCAGTTTCAATTATAAACACAAGTGATTGTTGTTATTTTCTGTTGAAAGCTGGGAGAAAGGAATAGGAAATTTCCCTTATATTTCATATAACCAAACATTCTTTTATTTATCTTTTTTTTCAGTAAATTTTTTTTTTTTTTCACATGAGTAAAATGGTGATGAAGAAGGCCAAAAAAAAACATCAGGAGTCTGAAACTGCCTATTTACTTTCCAGCAGCACTCTGCTCTGGCAACTGCAGTGGGGATTTTTTAACCCCTTGTGCTCCCTTTACAGCATATGAAGGAGTGGTAGTGAATTTAAAAATGAGCTTTGAATGTGCAAAGTAAATACGTCTTGATTTAAAAAAGCTTTAAGAATCCTATAGAATGTAGAAAGAGGAGGCTAACACCACTTTACTGCTCCCCTACTGAATGCTGTTAGGCAGATAATCCTGTATTACATGATGAAAGATAAACAATCCATGATGAGGTTGTCCTTTGGGCATTTCTATAAAGACTTTCTTTGATGATTAAGGAAAATCCTGTGGAAATAGTCAATTTTATAACACACACACACACACACATATATATATACATATCTGTTTCAGTTTACTCATTAACATCAGAGAACTCTACAATAATGACTCAGTCTGCTATTTTCAGGGGGAAAAATGGCAGCAGTGCATCTGGGCTCAAAACTACCTCCTTCAGCAGTACTGCAATATTCAGGGTTATTTCACTTTGCATCAGAGACGGGGGATGTCTCACGCTGCTGCACATGAGGCTCACCCTCAGGCTTTGGCCCCTTATTTTAGAATACTGCGATAATTCTAACATGTTCAGCATTTTATAAATAAGTACTTCTGAGGGAGTCAGGATGTCTTACTCCTTAGCCATTTGTTTACCATTGCTTTCCTCTTTGGATTATTTGCTGTCCCTTCCCAGTGTTGTGTTTTCCTGCCTGAGGCTTGGGTGGCTCATCTGTTCTTGTCACTCCTTGGTGCCTGAGTAGGCTTTCCTGGGTGGGACTTCTGGCTGGAAATGAGGAGAAGCTTTGTCCCTGTCTTCCTTTATCATCCTCAGTTTCTGCCTCCCTCTTTTCAGTTATACTTTTCCTTTTCCTCTTTCCGGTCAGTTATACTTTTCCTCTTTCCTGTCTCTGTTCCTCTGCCATAGGTTTGCCCATGGATGCAGGAAGCACCCTTCCAGGGGTTCCAGCAGAGAAAGGGCTTCAAGCCTCCTTGCCTTCCATGCTATCCCAGCTTCATATCCATCTCATGGCTGCCAGCTCCCCTCATTTGCTGCCACGCTTACTAGTCATCCTTTCTCTTCTCTTTCTCCCATCATGGCTCCCAGCTTCTTCCTGTCCCTTTGCCTCATGATACAGCCACCTCTGTGCTTCTGTCCTGGAAGATCTGTCTCACATCTTCAGCCTGTAGCCCCTCTTGCCTCCCTCTCTTGTAGTAAGCCTAAATACAGCTTTTTATAGGTTCTCCAGAAACCTATAAAGGGGGAAAGCTGGCAACTTTTGTCAGAGGAACATGGAGTTGTATTCAGTAGAGATAGTACTTAGTCCCTGAAGTCTGAAAATGTAGGAAGGTGGGAGACAACTGTGAGAAACAGAAATGCCAGAAAAATGTGGAGGATTTGGCAGCCCTGTCTTTATGTCTACTGCGTTACCCTGCAGAACAGAATTGAAGACAAACATATGAATGTGCTAACATTTAAGTTATTGGATGCAAGTCTGTTACCGAATTACTTTGAGGGATTTTATTTTTTTACTTCCAAGGTTAATTTTTTTTTGCCATTGTTCTGCTCTATTTAGTTTCTCTTCAGCTAATAGTAAAAGTTACATTGCTCCAGAACAACTCCAGACCTCCATCTTTCAGAATGCTTGTTCGATATGTTACAGTCCGGTTTAAACCCAGAAAAGCAAGGAAAGTTAAGTCTCTGTGCATAAACTGGAAGGAACTTAGAAGGCTCAAAATATTCCCAGAAACAAGATTAAAACCAAATGAGGTTAGACATTGATGCCAAAAAATTGATGTATTTTATTTAATAGTAGAGAGGCAAAGAGAAGGAAAGAGAACAGAAAGAACGAAATAGAGAAAGAAGTGTGTGGGCGAGGTGAGGGGACAGGGAGAGGTGACAGGGGTTAGGTGGAAGCAGATCACCCCTCCGAGGGTCCCAATGACGTCTCATTGCTCCCCTCCATCTGCTCTGCTGGTGGTGAGGGTCCCCCATTGCCGCCGTGGCCACGCCACCATACCGCACACCACCCCGTGGATTAATACACACTTTGGGCCAGGTGGGAATGCCCACGTGCCTCTCTTGCAGGGGCCAGCTTGACAGTGTCCCCTGCAACACTGAGGGTCTGTTGCATCATCTCTGGTGCTCTGGTGCAGGGTCTTGGGCACCCCTTTGAGGGGGGCTCCTGTGATGGGCCATGTCACCCCCTTCTGCTGTGGATAAGCTCACCCCACAGTGAGGACCCCTCAGCTGGGCTCCTCTGCACAGGGGAGGATGGGCAGTCACTGCACCTCTGACCAGAGCCTTTTTCCCAGATACCCAGAGCCTCTCTTCCCTCCACCCTTTGGTGCAGGAGGTCTGTTCGAGCCTGGCAGCTGATAGCCCTGGGGCTGTGGTCCTCATCTTGGAGGTGTTAAGCCTGTGCTCAGTGAATGTCCCCAGCCCTGAGCTGTTACTTCATCTCATCTTCATCAGCGAGCAGTGTAAGGCCTCAGTCAGGGCCCCATCCAGGGTGTGGTAGTCTTCTTTGCAGCTTTTGTAATACAGTTTTAAAAGTCTTTCAGGAAAATGTTTAAGTCATAAACTATAATATTTCAGTCTCTGACACGATATTACTCTCCTTTGACTAAAATCAATCAGATCTAATTGAATTCTGTCAGATTGCCATTGCTTTGTGTCACTATCCCAGGACCAGACTGTAGTCATGAATCTTTGGGAAAATCCATCATAAAAACACTGGTAGGAAACTGGTTAATACCAGTCTAATGCAGTTAATCAGATTATCTTAAGAGTACATACCTCTGCAACCCCTTTGTAACGCTATCATCTGGCCTGCCAGGTTCTTTTAACCATTTTTATGCTGCAAAATGGGGAAAATTCAAAGTCCTTTGAGTGCAAAAAGTAGCAAGCATCAAAACAGTGATGATTTCAAAAACAGCCTAATCATTATTCAGTATTGTGCTTCCTCTGATGGGAGATAATACTACTGTGTCCCTCCTTGTCTGAAACTGCTTACAGCTGCTCTCTGCAGTTCACATCATGTGTGCAGTCAAATCTTGCCTTGTCTGCCACTGCTGATACAAAGCTGCGTACTCTGGGAGTACAATTTACCATCATTGTCAATAATGCTGTACTCATTACAAAGCTCTAAAGTGACCTAAAATTTTTTGGTTCTAATTACTGTAATGTAGCTATTGACCTCAATAAACTGACTGAATTCACAAAAGATAGTTTCACTACTAAGAAGCAAAGTGAAATGTTACTTGGTGTAGATACATAGATTATCTGGCTTAGGAAGAACAGGAGACAAGCAGAACATAGACCTGAACTGCTAATTCATTCAGACTGCTTTTTTTGTCTTGAACTGGAACTGAAGTTGAACCATTACTTTGAAGTCTCGGCTGTATTTGATCTAGAACTGAACTGTTTCCGGCTTGCCTTCCTGCAAAGTGTCTCTAGCTCATGAATCCCGACATCCTGCCGTGCCAGCCTGCATGGCCTGTGCCGTGTTGACAGCTGCATGGCAGCACTGTGTTGCATTCTTTTCCCCTGCACGACTTGGAATCTCATCCTGCACTGCTCTCAGTTGCTTTGGAGCGAGATCCTTGCATAGATCAGTGCAAGACAGACCTTTCCTGACTCTGGTGTGGGGGATTCACACTGCAGTGCTGTGAAGTGTGGGTTTGCACTTCCCTCATGGTGTGGAGCTGCAGGGTCCCTCCTGTGTGGCACCTGAATGGACATGGCTCCAGTAGCGGTATGTGTGTACGTGTATCTCCATACCTTGTCACGTGCATTGCTGTCTGTCTGCACTGAGCGCTGCAAGCCCAGATTTCTGTGGGATTGAAGGGGCAAAATCAGGCCAAGCAGACATCTCTCCCAGTGCCCTGGAGCAGCCTGGACAGGACTGCAGATTTATGGGTCCATCACAGTTCCTTTCCTTCCCTCACCCATGCCCAGGGCGGCAATGGGCTGCGTTTCACACCACTGCTGAAAAGGCTGCAGAGGGAAGGAGATAGGAATGCAGTCCAAACTCACACTGAGAGCTTGCTTCTGTCTTGTAACCCATAAATCTTGTCTAAACAGTTAGGTGGTTCAGTATGAGCAAGCTTGAGGTTGTTCATCGTTACCCAAACTGGTTAACAAATACTTAGTGATCTCCAGCCTAGCTAAACTGCAGTCATGCTATCAGATTGGTGATTCTGTCCCTTCCCTGACCAGTGAAGTAAAAATTAATGCTTTTTTCTGTATTATGATATGAATAAGGGCCGAGGCTTTGTGGTTTTCAAAACCTGGTCATGATAACCATTGCCATGGCAATTAGGCCATCTAAATGCACAAGGTGAGAGGGTGCGGGCTCTGTGGTCATCCTGGTCTTCCTGGGGCTTTTGCCAGCATGGATGCTAAAGCTTACCCAGTGGACCACAGGCACTGGGTGCTCCCTTCTCAGAGCATCAGGTGGATTTTCGTGCAGTTACTTGTGTTTTACAACACAGAGCTGTAAATACATCAGTAGAAGCAGAGTTTCTAAGTTGGCAGAAAATGGCATACTGCAGAATGCATACTGATACGCTTCTCTCTCTTTGGAGTTTTCTCTTTTAGCTTTCAAACTTACATAAAATTCAATTAATTTACCTCGATTGAAGGTTGCATGTGCTTTCTTTGTATTTCCAGTCAGATGTGCTACAGCTTTTCTTAGTTTTTCTGAACCTTCCAGGAAGACCCTTGGCCATCAAGGGTCTCGTGATCCATTACCAGCTGCCTTGAGGTGGCACAGGCACATGCTGTGCTGTGCCACTCTATGCTTGGCCCTCAGGATCGTGCTGTGCTCTACAGATTCCTTGCCATGGGGTAACCTCAGCTGGCCAATCTTAAGGGAAGAGCCTGGAGGTGGCACTTGGGTGGTACCAGTAGTGACACCACGGCACATACTTGTCTTTCTCTTGAGGTGAAGCAACATACTATCATTTAAACATCCAGTTGAAAATCCTATGAGGACCACCATGTGGGTCTCTCCCAATGGGAAGCCTGGGCAGTGTGCCATGCCCTGATCATAGGCCTGTCTGCTGCTGCTGCCCTTGGGATTCCAGTGTCAGAAGGAACTAGAGGTCTTGTAGCGTGCTTCTGTCTTTTCCATGATGTTGATGAAGTAGTTAACTTTCTTGAGAGTATTTGTCATTCTTTCTTGGGGTACAGTAGGAACCAGAACCTGGTGCAAAACCATAGTCCACCCTATATTTGTGAATGTAATGATAAATAATGTAGGGAA